>NC_090917.1:8571871-8871871 GCF_040956055.1 Brachionichthys hirsutus | reverse complement strand
TTACGCCACTGCTACTGACAGGCTTACGACAGATGACATTATTCCCTTCCCTCCCGCTGCAGCACGCTCTTTAACTCCTCACCAGAAAGCAGCGACCTCACCGCGGCGGCTGCTCGAAGCAGCTACTGAAAACCAAAGTTTAATGAAATGCCTACCTGAGCATGTGCTTTGTATCATTTGGTAAGGGCTTGATCCCAAAAGGCATCTTCTGCATTTCTTGTCCTATACGACATTGATTTAACAAAGTGTTCATCGGTATGAATTTGAGGTTCTGGTTCCAGTTCTAGGATCTGCTCGTTCTGTTCCATTCTGCAGGGGGACAGGCCTCTCCAAGCCTCTCTCTGCCTTATCGCCTCTCCGCTCTATCTGAGCTTTACCTCGATGCGTCCTCCTCCACACCGTTACCGGCGTGCTCAGCTCCCTTTGCCGATGTGTGTTTATCTGTTTGATAATTGCTATGTACCCGTAAGCGTGCCTTTATGTGGAGCATCAGGGAGGTCTGCTGCGGTAAGGATGGAGGAGTTCTCCAGTCATCGGTACTCACTGAAAGCTAATCAATGTAATAGCCCACCCGCATGGCTAAAGCCCAGCTAAGCCAGAGAAATGACCGTTTCTTTCCTCCTGACCTTTTCACAGCAAGATGCGTGCGGCTACATTGCCTTTTTTCTACTTCCAGTGGTCTGTGAGATTTAACATCTGAAAAAAACAGCTTGCATTTTTTTTACAGAGATAGCATTTGTATATTTCTGCTGTAAAATAGGCTTTTATGGATTTGCACTTTACAAATGTTCCACCTATTCATACCCACGTAAACGCCGCTGTAAATCTTTATCTGTCAGAAGGCACTGAAGGGTGTGTTTTCTCCGATACATGCACGTGTGTGTGTGTGTTTTCTCCGATACATGCACGCGTGTGTGTGTGTGTGTTTGTCCTCTCTGCAGTTTGGCTGCATGGCATTTCTCTTTGTCCATGAATAGGGAGGTTATGCATTTCTTTCAGTTGTGTTGAGGAGAAGAGCAGTGTGCAGAATAATAACTAGATCTCCCGAAGTGTGTGTGTCTGTGGTCGGGTCTTAAGGGTTAGTCTTCATCATTGCGCTCAACATGACACTTTCTTGAATGAAGAGAGTTTAGCCTTCTTGCTTCGATAGGTGTCATTGACGTGCTTATTTAACTGTCTCTACCCCCAGAGATTACAATTCCATTTATGTCCAATTCTTTAAATGGCTGTCTGGATTAATGAGTCCAGGACGCTTGGAGGCTGAAAGTGCCTGACAACTTGTGAGTTAAAAGGAGATGTGATTGTCAGTTTTATTGCTATGTAGTCATGAATAGGGAGGTTATGCATTGTTTGTCTATCAGTGACTAAATAGGACAGACGATGAGGCTGCCTGTCCAGTTTGTTTTCCCTGCTACATTGTGATGTGTGGGTGGCATGGTGGCACAGTGGGTAGCGCTGTCATCTCGCAACAAGAAGGTTCCAGGTTATCTGTACGGAGCCTGCGTGGGTTTTCTCCGTAGGTGCAAGTGTGTGCGTGAGCAGATGTCTATGTGTGGCCCGGGGTGTGCTGCACATGCCAGGGGTGTACCCTGCCTCTCGCCCGTAGTCAGCCGTGATTGGCTCCAGCAAATTGCTGTCGGGTTCAGGAAGTGAGTGAATGTCTTTTAATGCATTGCATTCTCTTTTCCAGGACACTCTGGAAATGTGTGCGCGGGAGAATGAATTCAAGAGCATCCTGTTTGCCCTGTGCTACTTCCATGCCGTGGTGGCCGAGAGGAGGAAGTTTGGCCCCCAGGGCTGGAACAGATCGTACCCATTTAACACTGGCGATCTCACTATTTCCATCAATGTGCTCTACAACTACCTTGAAGCCAATCCCAAGGTAGAGGTGTTCCTATTCCTCTTTTATTCTTGTTCAAACATTTACAAAGGCGCCCTTTGTAATCTTCATTAAAAATCTGAACACATTTGACTTCGGTTCAAAACCGCAGGCCACCATGTAGCAAAGCTGAATCCCCCTTGTCTTAAAATCCCAGGTGCCTTTCGATGACCTGCGCTACTTGTTCGGCGAGATCATGTATGGGGGTCATATCACGGACGACTGGGACCGCCGCCTATGCCGAACCTACTTGGAGGAATATATCAAGCCTGAGATGATGGAGGGGGAGCTGCACCTAGCACCTGGCTTCCCCTTGCCTGGAAACATGGACTACAACAGCTACCACCAGGTGAGCAGGACAGGACAGCGGCCCAGGTTGATTCTCAGCCTGAAACAGCACATAACTCCATCAACGCCACCGCCAGTAAAACCTGACCACCAGAGAGCTGCTTCCAGTCAATGTGTAAATAATATCCAGTGTCTGAAACGTGAAGCCGGTAAGGAATGGCTGAGTGGAAACATTATTACTCTGAAGAATCAGTAGCCATTCCGATGAGATGCTTGACCCTGGAAACTGGATTTTTATTATCAACTAAATGTGCAGGCGACGTGTTCGGGGTGTACCCCGCCTCTCTGGGGTATGCTCCAGCAACACCCGCAACATGCATACATACTGATCCCCAGCAAATAGAGATGTGGACCTTCTGATCTGGGTCGTGATCTGGATAAGGAGCTAAGAATCATATTGGTATTTCCCCATTGTATTTACCCTAGCCGAGGGGTCTCAAACTCACGGCCTGCGGAGCCCACGGGACGATATGAAAGTTTAATGTTAATGCGGCCCGACAGTTTTACATGATTACTTGTTTTATTTTTCATTCAGTGAATGCTATCTATCAGTGGTTAGCGCTGTCGCCTCAAGGCAAGAAGGTACCGAGATCGGATCCTATCTGTGCTGTGTTGTTAAATCCCAGTAGCATAAACCAGACTGAAGTAACACGAGGCGCTATAGCGGCGGCGATCATGTGATGTCGCACTAAGGGAACACATGCCAGCCCTCGCATGCAAGTTGGACTTGCTTTGAGCTGCACACCCATCCATCACCCAAAAGTCCGCGCTCCCTCGTTCCGCTTGCACCGGAGGAGCAGATAACTTTGGCTCGGGAGGTGCGGAATCATTAAATATAGACCGAACTCTGGGACGCTGCTTTAAGTGGTTGCGTCAGCAGCACCATCTACTTTGTGAAGATACACAAATGAATTTGGCTTTAGCTCTTTATGTAGAAATATTTAGCAAGTTTGGAATAAACATATTGTATAACAGCTGTATGTACTGTTTGATCAGCATTATTGATCCTAAGCCTGACTTGGTCATAGACACACATCCAGACAGCTCTCTGCAGTACTTTATGAGAACAAGAAACTCTTCACTCATGTCTCTGAAGAAAAACTGCAACGGAACAAAACTATGAATAACGTTTCAGAGAGCCATGCCTCCTCTGGTCCTTGGGGAGGGAGGGGGAGGGGGGAGTGGGACTTTTATTTCATTTCCCCTCAGTGTGGAGACCGCTCACCTTAGCCCTACCTTAAAAAACTCGAAGCAAACTGTGTGTGTAGAAGAAAGACATGGCACAAGCACAAACAAAGATGGTGCTGTAGCACTTTTACGGCTATCTGGCCAATGCACAGGTGAATGCATTCAGCAGAGGTTAGCCAGCGAGTCCAGAGGGCATCGAAAAAGCAGCCTGCAAAGTCTTTCTTTATTACAAGCCAATATATTCTCCATCAAATCTTTGGCACGTTATGATTCGAAGAGTATTTTCATTTAGTGGAAGTGCCTTTTCCACTTCCGCTTTCATGTGCAGTAGCGTAAAAGCACATTGATATTCATTGTGGACCAGCAGACGGCAGATGCTTCCGCAGGCACATGTTTCTGAAGACACAAGGCTTTCACACACTTCTGGCTTTTCTGATGCAGTACATTGACCACAACTTGCCCCCCGAGTCGCCCTACCTGTACGGCCTGCACCCCAACGCGGAGATCGGCTTCCTCACACAGACATCTGGGAAGCTTTTTTGCACGGTGCTGGAGATGCAGCCCAGGGACGGCGCCGCTGGCGAGAGCATAGGGACGACGCGTGACGAAAAGGTAACAAAGACACACCTCTTCAGTTTCACCTGAGTTTAGCCTGTCGCTGCAACGACGAATCAACCGTCACAATAGCTAGCTGATCTTGTTGATGTACTAATTCAGTAGATGGTTGATGACACTAAAAGCTTTAAAGTAATTATTATTCTGTTGTTATTATTATTAACTGATCTGATCAATGCTTTGATTCTAACTTGGCATATTGTGTTATTTTAACTATTTTGGATCGATCAGGTCGGTCCCTCTAACAATTCTAAGAGTTAAACAAACCCATCCTTTCTTTCTGCTTGCACCATTAACATTTGACTTCTATCTGCACAGCATATACTTTGAAACATGAACAGTAAAACACACACATACACACACACACACACACACACACACACACACACACACACACCTGACACATCGTGAAAACTGAAACCCCATTTTATTGGTAAAACCCGGACTAGATCCAAAACTCAATGATTGATGGCAGCAGTTGAAACGGCTCTGACCGGAATCACTCTCTGACACCAGCAGGGAGATTCTGGTTCAGGGACGGCCTTTTCTGGATCAGCAAATAACATTTATCTCAGTGCCAAACAGATCATCTTTCACATAACACTGACCTTCTGTTGCAGTTGACATTTCTTTTGACATGAATATGAGCTTTATACCTAAAGCTTATTATTTTTTGAGAAATTCATAAAAGTACCGAAATATTATCAAACTGTTAATAGAGAAGAAGAAAATCCTGGATCTGCATCCTGACCCAGATCTGAGCGTAAAAGTAGCCGACTCTTCCTCAGCCCTCGATCGATCATGCCACACGGGTTCATTAAATGGTTTTTGAGATGTTGTGTACACAACTAAACACGCTGGTAAACAAGGCCCCCCCACCCAGCCGTTGGCAGAGGGAACTGGTTCACACCTTTATCTGCTTAATGCAGCAGAGGTGCGGAGTGAAGGTGGGTAAATATGCCTGTTCCTAAACGCCACTCAGTATTCCTGTGATGCTCCAATGTCATCCTGACACAATCACAATTCCACACGTCCAGGTCACATTGGTAAGCCCCCATCCATTTCAGTCCACTGTCAAGTTGATCTTCCTGTCCTGGTGTAAAACTTCATTCAGATCATTGCAAGAAGACTTTTGAGAACAACTTCCAAACGTCTTTGCACACCTTTCCTGATTTGTGCATGCTTTGATGTCTTTGATACGGAAAGTGATTTTAGCCACTATTGAGTGAAGCAATGCAAATGTGAAGTATTAGAGGTTGATACTGACATAATGTACAGAAGGAGATTGTCCACGGTAACTCAAGCCTTAATATAAATGTAATAGTTTCAATGAAACTTGCCCTTTCCTGAACTTAATCTAATTTCCTGGTGACTCCTTTGAAGCAGCACGTGTCCCCTCGGTGACGCCTTATGGTGCGGGACCTTTGTGGCTCGGGGACCTGGATTCTCCCGTCTGTACAGATGACAGCTATGCAGAGCTCACAAAAGAAGTTCACTTTGTATTCACAGCGTTCAATAGCTGCCAAACCCAGATCAGATAGCCGGAGTGAAGAATGCATAGACGTGATGACCTCGCTACCTAATCCGTTGATGCGCCGCTCGTGCTCGTTGCCTTGGGAATCTATTGACACAGACATTAGCTTTCATCACTCGCCCACAAAAATATGATGTCAGCATAGATTTTCTGGAGGGATTAGACTGTTATTGAAAATAAAAAGAGCTGCCTTGCAAAATACGTCTTCATGAATATTTATAAAAAGTCTATATCAAACCGTTTCTCAGGATGTCAGCATCTGACACAGATAACCCCAATCCGTCCGGAGTCGTTTATTTCAATGGCTATTCGCTCCACTTCTGTGTCTTGGCCTGAGTATCTAGAAGGCAAAAACGAATTTTTTTTTTACTTCGATTTTTTACGATCCATCACTCATTCCCTCCTACATTATCAGGTACGTGCAGCACTGGAGGAGATCATGGAGAAGCTCCCGGAGGAATTCAACATGGCTGAGCTGCTGGGGAAGGCGGAGGAGAGGACTCCCTACCAGGTGGTGGCGCTGCAGGAATGTGAGCGCATGAACCTTCTGACGCAGGAGATCAGACGTTCCCTTCGAGAACTCAGCCTGGGACTCAAGGTGAAGAGACGATAGTGCCAATTAAATTCTGTTCTCAGCTTCCGTGACATAAAACACACTAAACACACTTTTTATTTCAGATCTCTTCACAGTCTCTTCAATTTGTGACCACTTGCAAATAAGAAAGGTCCTGTTGTACCTGATGAGGTGACAGCAGTTCTGCTAATGAGGAACTTTCATTTCTGAATCACTTATTGGCTTCCAATAGGTCCAAGCATTTTTAGAGAAGCAAATTTAATAGAAAAGTCGGTTCACTTAATTTAAATTTACGTGCCAGTGTCATTATGAGCTGCATATTCCAGCAGTTTATTCATCTACAGTTGGTAATACACTTCAGCATTTAAAGGGTGAGCTGACAGAAAACCGAAACCTGCCTCCAAACACAACATTCCCATCAGAGTTTGTGTTCAGATATTTAACTACAGGAAATATGTTTGCCTCCAGTTCATCTCACAGATCTGTTCGTCTCCTCCGATGCATCTCCTGTGCACGTCGTGAGCATGTCTCAGACCACGCCTCTAAACCAGCAGTGATAAAGGGCTGTCTTTAACAATGACGCAGATCATCAAGGAGCACAGTGGACATTCTATTGCCCAATAATAGTCATCCTCTCTGATAGGGGCTTATGTGCGTTTGATTTGAGAACCTCCTTAATCATCACCCTACAGAGGGGGGTTCAATCAGGAGGGGGGGTTACTGGCCACCCCTGAAATAACACTTCTCAACCCATTATTCTAAAATATGATTAACTGTCTTGCCAGTGAGAGGAGGGAACTTAGCACAGCCAACAGGTAAATTAATTATTCTGAACGTGTATGCTTCACATTCGCGCACACACACACACACAGCTGTGACATCGTCCTGCATAAATTAGTCCTTATCGCTGCAGTTTGTCAAAAGCTAAGTTTCAGCATGACTTCAGTCTCTGCTTGCAGAAAGGACAGCGATGTTTCCACTCTGTGTCGAGCCTGACTGATTCATGTGTCCCTAACAAAAGGAAATGGAGCGGCTGGCTTTACGTGGCTTTGATCTCCTGACACTACAAGCCTCCATAAATTGGCTCAGCGATTTAAAAGCCACGTAGACTATTGTGGCAGCAAATTAAATCATATTTCATCTTCATAGTGGAGTAAACAGGAAGTGCCTCAGTGAGGTTGTGCGGCTTCACGGTTCCATGGTGTGTCATAGTGCTGAGGCTGAACTGATGGATCGGGCTTATTTTGAGAACGTTTGCTAAAGTGAGAGGTTCCCAGTCAGCACAAAGATGTAGATTACTCTGCAGAATCTTATCAGTATCACTCCTATCTCCCATTCCAAATTGTTATGCCCATCACATACGGGTATCTGTACTTCAGCAATACATCAGCTCCAGTGTCATTGGCTGAAGGACACCAATGTTTTCATTTGCACGCCGTCTCATTAATCTCCAATACATCTTCTCTAGGCCATCTTACAGCATGTTTCTTTATCTGGCATTGTGGTCATGTTAGCACCGGTCGGGTTTGAGGCCTAATACCATTTAACACCACGCGTGGCAGAGCGATGTCACCTCCATTTGTTATCCGCTGGAACAAACAGGAAGTGGCACGCTCGATTCCTTGTTGCCTTGCTGCAATTAAAGCGAGCGAACCTACACACACGTTTCTTAACAGACGCAGTGGCATCTGTCAACACTAATTCTAATAGTTATGCAGATGATCAGAAAGAGCCAAATTGCACAACAGCCTCTTCATCAAAGTGCAGTAAACACTGGAAGACGTACATTCAATCATCAACTGGTACAACAACAACAACATCCTTGCTGTAATCATCACCAACATCACCTCAACTCAATGGATGTTTTTACTGCACTGATAGTTAGCGGCTTATCGTGGGACCCCGGCGGCAGCCGACAGGTACCGGCAGGCGAAGCTTACTGCGAGGACAGGTCATGGAGGAGGACTATTGGTCGGCATCGAAGACATTCTGGGAAACCGTGTGGTGTTCTGTGGAGGAATCAGAGACGGGAGGTCTCAGAGGTGGACTCGTCCATCACCCGGGCTGAAGTCACCGGGGGTGGCCGGGATTCTCCCTGAGTATCTTAAGTCTCTGGATGTGGAGGGACTGTCTCGGTTTACACGTCTCTGTAATATCGCATGGCGGTCGGGGACAGTGCCTCTGGACTGACAGACCGGAGCGGTGGTTCCTGAGGGTGTGCTCCAACTACACACAACTACGCACTAGCTCATCAGCCTCCCGGGGAAAGTCTAGTCCAGGGTGCTGGAGAGGACGGTTAGGCCGATGTTCGAATCTCGGATGAATTATAATTAGAGTAATTGAATATTTAAATTGTACTTGATTTTTAAGGGAAGGCTGGCAAGATCTCTGCGAAGAGCTGGCGACTTGTCCAGGCTCCAGCATAACACGTGACCCGAAGTTTTGGATGAGCAGCTGAATTCACTCATATATTCGTCTTCAAGAAGATGAATGAATGAACCGCTTTATACTCGGCAGAAGATCATCCTAGCGTTAGCCGGAGGTCATGGCGTGATGACGCTAGTCAGCAACAAAAGCCACCCGGAGTGCACCGATCCTGACACCTCGACCTGTTCGGAGTAATTCTGCCAACACACAGACTAAAATGGGAACCTCTTTGGCCAATGCCATTAATATGATACCAGTTGCACATTAAATACTGTCCTGTCCTGTGGCCCTACTTTTCAGGGAGAACTTACCATGACCAGTGATATGGAGAACCTTCAGAATTCCATTTTCCTGGACATGGTTCCAGACAGCTGGACCCAGCGGGCCTACCCCTACATGTCTGGCCTGGCCCTGTGGTTCACGGACCTGCTGGCTAGGATCAAGGAGCTGGAAGTCTGGTCAGGAGACTTCGTTTTACCATCTGTAGTGTGGCTAGCCGGCTTCTTCAACCCACAGTCCTTCCTCACAGCCATCATGCAGGTGATGGCTCGAAGGTAAGGCCAGTGTGTATGTTAGGACATGAAGTGTTGATGTGATAGAACGCTTTGTGACACAGTCTATCTCTATGCGACTGGATGATAGGAATGAGTGGCCTCTGGACCGCATGTGCCTGCAGTGTGACGTCACCAAGAAGAATCGTGAGGACTTCAGCGTGCCGCCGCGTGAAGGGGCCTACGTCCACGGGCTGTACATGGAGGGTGCGCGCTGGGACACGCAGGTACAGGAGTTACACATTGATTTCTGTGCTGGGCTGACTGTGACAGATGTAGCTGCTGACATCTCGTCTCCAGTGTAGGTGTGGACAAAATAAAAAATGGCACACTTTAATTCAAAGGCGCCTTATAGGCGGATCAACTTATGCATTGAGCCAAGCTCAAAATGCATCGTTAAATGGAGTCGAGTTGGACTTTTTTACCCCTGGAAGCCCTTCACCTTCCCTTTGAGGCTTCGTGTGCTACTGTTTGCAGTCAGCTTCCCTGGGCTCCATCTATCTACATACATGCAGCTACTGCATGGACACAGCTTTAAAGGAGCTTCCCCGTGGACCTCTTAATTAGAGAATGTGCAGAGTGTGCACTGACCACTTAAATCACTGCCTTTAGAGAACCGGTTCCCTTTTTCTTCATTAAAGTTGGAAATGCAGGCAGATGGACAGCTTCTCCTCACAGCTTCTCCACTTCCCTTCTGCTTTTCCTCCTCCTCCTCTCTTCTTGTCCTCCTCGTGACTAATACTTTATCAGTGTTGAGGATTAGCATAGTAGAAGAGAGCAATCGACTCATCTGGATAAATCTCTGTGCAGCAATATAGCAATAAACTTACTTACATTCATGATGTATAATATCAACATCGTGGAGATATAATGCAATTCTACATCAGAGGACGCTTGTGTTTATGTAATGTTAACAAATTCTCAATCTTTGTAGTACAGTTCTAGTCTCTGAAAATTGTAATGGTACAATATAATTCTGCTGCAATAGTACCAGTGTCCATATATAGTGCCATTATATAAAATTATATTCGATCTCAATGAACCCATAATTTGTATTTTCCCAGACAGATATAAAGTTATTGCTATTTAACACCTCTTTAAAGTTTTATAGCTTACGCAGATGAAATTAGGGCTCTCTCCTCTCAGCTTCCCAAAGTCATCAGGATTTACATTCATTCCTGAAAGTCACTGTGCATTCATGGTGAAACTCGTGTTTGTCAGGCGCTAAGTGTAGGAGGATTAATTAATGAGACGGACCACTCTGTTTCACACCGTTACAAGTGTGCATTCTCAGGCTGCTTGACTTTGACTCAAACTCTGCCGACTTTCACTGCTTTTCAAGAGTACCACGATGGCGTGCTCTAAAAACATTGCATGTGCCAATGGAGACAAGCCGGATATCTGGTTGTATCATTATTAAATGCTGCCTCAATGGCATGAAGAGAGCCTGCCTCTGATCTCTGTCTGTCATCCAATAGCTTGTCATGAACGTACACATAGGGGTAAGATGAGCCAGAGGGGAAGTTGACCCCCTCTTTGTTTGTCAAAGTAAATTTCCTGCATATCAGGTAAAATGAGGATTATCTCAAGGCAAATTCATCCCGGTCTAAAATTATATATTGCACATGTTGGTGATTTTGTAACCTACAAAATCATGTGCATCACCTCACTAAAGATCAGCACGAATTTCCAAGCTAGCCTGTTTTTTTTCAAAATGGTGGCTATGGGGTAAGTTGAGCCAAAGGTGCAACTTCAAAAGGCTGTAGGACCTGCACGGGGGGAGCAACAGTTCGTATTCCCCTCCTGAAACTCAGACAGTTGGAATATTGAATAGTTATTTTGATTTCATGGTTAAATTGTTTCATAACTAATTGTTGGTTTGTTCTCACAAGTTCAAACTGGCAGCATAATGTGCAGGTTTACATTGTAAAAAGTCTACGTTTAATTTACCCCTCACCATGGGGCAATCTCACGAGATTCAGCATTCAGATCTCGAACAATACTTGAGTTGGAACCGTGGATAACTGGGCATTTCTTTCAAGTCATACCTGAGTATAAGTCGCAGGACCAGCTATAAAAAAAAAAAGAGTGACTTGTAGTCGGGAAACTACGGTACTACACATACGTATTGCTCCATCCTTCCCTCTCCTTTACTACGCTGTCTTTTTCTTCCAGACTGGCATGATTGTCGATGCCCGCCTGAAAGAGCTCACCCCGGCCATGCCAGTCATCTTCATCAAGGCCATTCCTGTGGACAAACAGGAGATCAAGAATGTGTACAACTGTCCTATCTATAAGACCCGCCAGAGGGGGCCAACATATGTCTGGACCTTCAACCTGAAGACCAAGGATAGTCCCTCCAAGTGGACTTTAGCTGGAGTAGCTTTGCTTCTGCAAACCTAGCAGGACTTTAAGCCCATTGTTAGTGGTTATGGTGCCAGCAGGATCACGATTGGTCCAAACAAGCAAGTCAATGCAATTTATAAATATCGACTCCAATGAAAAGTTTAGTGAGAAATAAAAGGTGTCCTCCACTCAGGGTTTTACTGCAACGACTTACCAGTAGCACCTGATGGCTACCACTAAGGCTAGCAATTGTTATTGCTCTTAGACCGTCAGAAAAATATGGAATTCTATGTGAAACATAAATGACACGAAATATAATAAAATTGTTTTTGATTCAATAATGCTTTATGTGTTTATTCTGAATTTGGTGCTGGTAACTTGCTTTAGCAACACCTGACTGGGTCAGAGCGCCTATTTGCTAAAGGCTCAGTTGACTCCAGGTATGGGCTGAGCAATATAAACTGGTCTGTAGGTTGTGATGAGAACCCACAACAAGTCATTAAATAACATTTTGTTAAAATGAGATTAGCTATGGAATTATTAGGCCTATCTGTGTTTCATGAGTTGATGGTTGTCTCTCTATACCACCAATACCAAATTAATGAGCCACAGTGTGTCCTGCTGTGAAACCTCCTCTATCTGCAATAGCAAAGCACATCTCATCGCCACAGATCTTACAGTTTTTGTGTTTGTCCAAATTTATTTCTGATGTTACTGTCAGTAGCAGAGAATGTCTCTCCATCCACCAACAGGAAGTGGCAGATCACATCTCAAAAGTGAAATCTCAGAAATGACAGATGACACCACCGTGAGAGAAGACATACTCATTCTGCCTGATTTGTTTCTCGTTAACCTTTGGAGGATTCTAGTGAGTCCAAAATATCCTTTGTGGGCAGTTTTCTGAGCCTCTCAGAGATAAAGATGTTGAAATAGCCAGTTTGACTTTGACCTAATGCATGTAAATGATTAAAATGCTAATTGTGCTTTTGAAGATAATTTTTTTGTAATGTGATGCATCTGTGAGTGACTTTATGAAGAAGTGTTATAAATGTCAGAGCAGAGAAAAAATAATAATCTAGACAAATCAGAATCCAGTCACTAATTAACCTTTTTTAAAGGTGCGCTCGCACACCACTGATGCATTTTACGTGCACAAAATACTTGATCTTAATTTCCACTTTCAGAATAAAGATTCTTTATCGTGCATTCCAGACTGTGTGTGGTTTTACTTTCCCATATGTAATATAGGCTGTCAGGATCCCAGCCCGATCCTCCTGCTCTACTCTCTCTGCTCTGCCTGCCACGCCCGTCATCAGCTCATCCACATCACCTGTGCTGCTCTGAACACCTGCTGCTCGTCTCCTCATCAGCCCCCCTGCATTTAGATTCTGCTCAGTCCTCTGCTCTCTGCCAGAGACTTGTTCCTACTCTCCAGCACTCTAACCCTCGTTGTAGTTCACGTGTACCCGCCCTGCTTGTGTTTTGGATTTTCGTCTTTTTGCCTGCTCCTCTGGATTTGTCTGCCTGATTGATCTGATTACCTGGTGTGTGAACTCTGCCCGTTTCCTCGAACTCGTCTACTGCCTGCCTAATTCTGATTTGTCTGCTGGAAACAGTAAAGTTACATTTGGATTCCCTTCTCCTGTTGTGATTTTGGGTTCTCCCTGTCTCTGACAATAGGCTATCCCATTTTAGCGCCAATATGCAGTCTCTCCAGTCTCTCCTGTTCACCGTCTCTCAGTCGTGCCTCTTCTCTTCCTTTTGAGAACTCTCTCCCTCACCCTCTCCTGCTCTTTTCACTTTACTCCTTTCTTCCTCCCACCTTGAGATTAAGGAACCTTCTCCAAATCAGAAAGTGTGGAGTGTCACACTTTCTGGTTTTTCACTTTCCTCTGCAGCGTATGCAGTAGATTCACACGTAGCCAAGCACAAAAAAAAATCTCCGCCTCCCCTTGTTCTCTTCCTGTCTCCGTCCTGTGTCTCCCTTATCTGGTCAAAATGGCGTCTTAACAATGCATTCAGAGACAGAGAGGTTTGAGGAGGAGAGTCAGATGGTGGGGGGGGTATTCAATTCAATTCAGTTTTATTTATATAGTGCCAGATCACAACATAAAGTCATCTCAAGGCACTTTACAGGATTAGCAGGGAAAGACCTGCAGGGAAACACAGAACCCAACTTGACCCACAAGAGCAACGGAGGCAAGGAAAAACTTCCCTTTAACGGGCAGAAACCTTGGACAGAACCTAGGCTCATGGTGGACGGCCATCTGTCTGGCCGGCTGGGTTGAGAGAGAGAGAAAGAGAGAGAGAGAGAGAATGGCAGGTCGGAGACGAGTCAAGGAGATGGATAGGGAAGTGATAGTGAGACAGAGCAGGAGCAGACAAAAACAAAATGCTAATGCTAGCGACGTGGACTTCAGTGTTGAGGGACACAGGTCCAGGTTCTGCAGCACCACGGACAGAAGGACCTGAAAGAGAGAGAGGGACAAACAGCGGGAGAGAGCGAACAAGACTACGGGGAATAGAGACATATTGCACACATCTATTTATAACATAAATAATCAGATATGAGGAGGAAAGCAATGTTATGGAGTTAAGGATTTATGGAAAACTAGCAAATTATACCTTCAGGTGGCCTCTTGAAAATTGAGGTGGCCTGTGCACATAATCCATGAAACCGGTGTGGAGGATTTAGTTTGTCCTGTGATGTAGCAGAGTTTCTGCAAAACTGTTCTCATCCAATGGATCCTCTGCTATGCCCCAAATCCCATTATCACCTTTCTACACCTTCCTCCATCCAGGCTGCCCTTTCATTCATGGCACGCAGCCTCAGCGTGGAATATTTCACCGTCCAACATTTGCAACCACTTTTATTGGAGCAATGGCTGCAAGATTTTGCATAGAGACATGAGCAAGTTTCCAACGGCTGAAATAGTGTAGCTGCTGTATACTTGCTAAATGTCTTCATCTAAATCAGACCAATGGTTGAAAATTCTGCAGCTCAGTTTAACCCTAAATTTGATCAGCGATGGGCCAGAAAATAAATGCACAGGCGCAGCTGACGACTGCACACGCTTTTCATGAAGTGCTGCGGTTATTGAAAATATGAGCTCTGTATTGAATTCAATGGATGCACTTTGGTGCGTTGCATCAGGCTGTAATAGGACTCGGAGCCGCTCCTCCGATCCAAGCGTCCTCGCTGCAGATCAGCCACCTGGTATAGGTGTTGCTCATTTCATTAATGTGTTTTTATATACAAGTGTTGTGAGGAGGGTGGAAGAAGAAGGTTCCATCTGTTCCCCACATTCTGTTTGCAGAGCATGACTCAAAACTTATTAGGTGTTTTTTAATAAACGTTCTACACTTTGCAGAGTGCTGGAGTGGCGCCTGCGGTTTCTATGGTTGCACATTGCCTTTAGATCCTCTCTGTCCATGGGATAGCTGGGATTCTGGGGTTCTTAAAATCTGCCATGTTCTCCCCTGTGTGTGTGTGTGTGGACGGGGGGGGAATTGGTCACTCTTGTCTCTAGGTCTAAGTGTGTGCGTGAGTGGCCCCAAAATGTGCTGGCAACGCATCCGGGGTGTGCCCCGCCTCTCGCCCGTAGACAGCTGGGATAGGCTGCAGCAACACCCGGGATCGGCCTGCAAGGAGGTTCTGTCAGGCCTGAAGGATGAATTTTTTTTTTTTTAAATGCTTTTCAAGAATTATCGGCTAGGGGGCGCACTGTTTTGGTCAGAGTAGAAGAAATGCATCACTGAGACAGACCAAACAGCATATGGCAGCTGACTTTGTGGGAGGCGCAAGTGGCGATCCTGCTCATGTCCCCTGCCTGAGAGACGTGCGTGTGACGAGATCTAATGCGGACGTGAAACGGTACAAAGACAAGCCTGCAGGATTGCTGCGGGAGTTTGAGAGACGTTTTCAGGTATTTGGTGAACTTGAGACAGAACTTTCTGTTTTTTGCTCACCTTTCATAGTTAAAGTTTCTGATGTGTCGACATCCAGCGAGAAATAATTGATTTGCAATGTGACGCAGATTTGAAGGGCAAATTTGCCTCCATAGGTCTGGACACATTTTATCAGTATCTATTGCCACGGTACCCCAAATGAACAGCCCTGGCTGCAAAGAACTGCATGTTTGGGACAATCTACCCTTTTGAACACATTTTGTCGGTAATGAACATCAATAAAACTAAAATGCGTTCAAGGCTCACACACAAGCACTTAAATGACATTCTGAGAGTGACATCTAGTCGGGACATGACACCTGATGCTGATGCACTTGTGCAGGCGAAAAGATGCCAAGTTTCAGGAACAAAACCAAAGCAGTGTAGACGAGACTAACGCCTTTAAAATGCTGCCTTAGACACTGTTTGCACTGAAGGAATACAGCTCTGTGAAGATGAATCCTTCCTGTGGTGATTTAATGTTAGTGAACAGCTTCAGTTCTTTAGTTTGTGAGGTGTAGGCAGGGATTCAATTTAGATTTGATATGCAAATGTGTAAATGGTTTAAAAAGCCCTTTCTTTAGAAGTCTCATTTAATCTTTAAGTGCATTGCTATATTTTTCAATACCAATTGCTTGTTAAAGTGTTGTGCCTTCGTACAATCAATGGGATCAGTTGTAATGCATGCATGTGAATGATAAAAGTAAGTTGCATGTTTCTCAAAAGAAATCTGAGGTGTTTCATGAAATGTTTTGTAAAATAATAGTTTTTCCTGATGTACTTCATTACACTAAAACAAAGGAAAGACATGACATTTTTGCTGTTTATAGCTGAATATGCTACAATTTTAATGGTCCGGCCCACTTGACATCGTCCTAGGTCGTATGCGGCCCGCGATGTGAAATGAGTTTGACACCCCTGGTGTGGATGGATGTGTTTGTGAAACGTCCTGTGTGTGTGTGTGTGTGTGTGTGTGCGCCACCACTGAAGCGTTGGGCCAGTCCTGGCGACGCCAGTGTGACGCCAGTCTTCACATGCAGCCAGTGAATTGGGACAGCTTCTCCAGTGGGGCTGACCTTTCTTCCCCTTTAAGTCTTCTTTTCTATCCCTCCATTGTGATGTCTGCTCCGTGCTGATAAGGATCGCCTGCCTCTTGTTCTCCTCTCACCTGTTTTATCGTGTTCCTGCCCTGGTAGGTGAGGTGAGATCATTACTGAACATTTGGGCATCATGTTGAAGAGTTTTTCCAGCGTTTCTCACATTTCTCTATTAATGTGCTTATATTTGAACTGTTTTCGGACTTTGCCGCTCCCCACTGGATCGTGTGTGTGGAACATTAATATTAATGTATAATTAAACTATCCTCCCTGTGTCATCGCCTGCGTGGACTGCTAACTGGTCTAAACTGCCCAAACACTTAACACAGATGTGTGACATGGAAAGCCAGATGTGTAACAGCGAAGCTCCAGATGTTTGATATGAAAGGTTTGGAGCTTGGTGAGGAATATTTGTAGGGAATAATAGCATTTTTTTGGCATTCTGCTGTGAAGGGAGGAAAGATAGGAAAGAAGGGAAGTTTAATTATCACGTTAGGTGGTTGCTAGGTTACAGGTCAGTGCAGGGAAGCTCCTGGAATGCTACGGAGATGTGTCTCTAATTTCAAACATGAAATGTGATTTCTGCAATCAGTAATAACTAATAAGCAGTGATAATTCTTTTGTTTGATCAGAATCACCGTTCAACGCTACATTTCTACACGCTCCACATAGAGAAACCTCAGCAGTGATTATCTAACAGGAAGAGAGACGGAGCTTCATGTGGTCATTTAGTGGGAGGATGATCGATATTTTGGCCAGAGATCTCTCGTTGGCCAAACAATGGGTCCAACATGTCTCCCAAAGGACTGAACAAATAAAGATGATTTTTTTTTTCGACATTATCAAACTTCTCACACACACAAACACACACAGTGAGCGAGAGAAAGGAAACTTTCAACCTCTGAGCGCCTTACTTTCCTAGTGCATGATGGGTAACGGCAGGCTTTCACTGAGCTGATTTATTGTGTTTTATCATTGAAAATATTTAGACTTGCTGTGAATTTGTGGGTTTTGGTCTGTCAACAGAATGCATGTTGTCTGGCCATGAGCAATTCATGCTAATTAAACATTTATTATTTTACAAACGCATGCAGTATATAATCGATGAAGTGATTAGCAAGACAAACATGTCTGAAGATTTGAGGACCTGATTCCAAGTATCAGGTGGATCAGTAATTGCTATTGTCTTGTATTTCTTCGTCTGTGTTTTGTTTAAAACATCTTTAAATTATGAATGTGGTTTGAAAGGACAGTCCTCTTGTGCAGAAAAGCCTATTATGTTTCTGGTCTAGAGAGAAATCCGCATTGTCCTGGCCTCTACTGAGCCCAGTGCACTGATGTCAGTCAGATTTATTGTGTGCTTTATTATAATGCATTAAGCAGGAATAAGGAAAGGAAAGGAACGCAAGCCCGCTGGATGCCATCTCGGTTTGGGCCGTGTGCTAGCAGGGTCAGGCTCCGTCAAGCTCTTCTGACCTTTACGTTGGTTTCCATGGCAGGTTTCAAAAACACGAAAGAAAAAACTCTATTTTCCTCTAATATTATTCCAGTGTGCACTGGAATGCTTTTTATTTATTTGAAAGAGCTTTGTTTTGGGACCTGTCCACACAAGACATGGGTTTGTTGAAACGAGATGGCGAAACCTTCTGAAGAACAAACTCTAAAAGATTCAGTTCTGTTTCAAATCAAGATGTATCAGTTTCTCTCACCAGCTTCCAGCTTTGGAAGTTCAGCGGAGTTCAAACTAAATATTTTCTGCCTCATGTTTGCATTCAAAGTGAAAGAGACAGACTGCAACGAAATACATTGTTGAAGATGTTAGATCTGAAAAGTTGGTTTGAAGGCTGCTGCTTATTTTGCAGAAAGCCGTGTTCCCTTTTCTTCTTCCGGTTGAGTTGCAACGCTTGTCTCGGACCATCAGTCATCTTACCTCTCACGCTCCAGCTGATCTCACAGCCGTAGGTTGCATTTTGTTTTTGGGGGGGTTGCAGATTCATATTTTCATTTAAATGCTGATGGGTGGGGATCAGTAGAAATTGGAATCCCAGAATTATTCTCTATTTTTATTCATCGTTTTTTCTTTTTGCATGTTTGTGGCGGGGTGCAGGTGCTGCTCCAGTCATCATGAATGTACAGCATTAAAGTCAGCCGTGTTAATTTAGATGCTACGTAACTTCTTCTTCTTCTTCCTCATCGTCTTCTTCTTCTTCTATCCCATGAGGACACTGGCAGTCAAAGCAACGGGTTCGCCTGTAACATATTGTCAGATGTGTGAGAGGAAAGCTCTGCTGCAGTTTGGGAGTCGTCCAAACGTTTGCGGCAGGGCTGCTCTGGAGGCAGGAGTAATCGCATTATCGCTGGTGCACCTCAGTGAGCAGGAACAAAAAGGATTTTTACACGCCGTAACTTTAACTGGAGGTTATAAAGGAGAAGGTGTATTTCACACGAAGCCCTTTTCACACAGAGATGTGAAGACCCTTCTTTGTTTATGCCCTAACAACTCAGTGCCCCTCGTTGTCTGACATCAAACAGGAAGTCAGCATCTCGCCTGCTTCACCTACATCACGTCAGAATTTAAGCATGTCTTTGCTCAAGGAGAAACAAGATCGTCGTCCACCCACCCGGCTTCATCTTGCTGCTCGTGCATGTTGTAATGGATTAGAATTTGGTTCCCTAATCAATCATAAGTGTGCTTTGGGCATAGCATGAAGTAAACCAATCAGAATGCCTTTAAAAGCCAAGATCAGAATAAGCATTACGAACATGAAGTGGGCACTGTGTGTGGAAAGGTCTAATGTACTGGTGGTGAAGTAGCAACAATCCATCTTCCTCCTCATCCCTAATGTAGTTGTTATATTCCTAAATTATAACCAACTTATTTAAGAAGGATTCCTGGCTTTTCAGAGGATGCTGACTCGGCATGCTTTGATTTTTATATCAAAAACTGAAATCCAGGGTAATAGTTGTCTGTTCAAGGGAACTCCAACAATGAGAAGTCTGCTAAAAGACCTAAATCCTTTTTAATGAACGTTCAAATAAATGAAATCAATTGATTTCTATGTGTATTCTATGCTTCTCTCTCACTCGCAGGTTGATGTACTGATATTTGAATAAAGTACACAACACAGACATCTCAAAAAAGGGTTTCAGTGTTTAGAAAAATATGAATGGTTTATTTGTCCCTACTATAACAAGCATTATAATCCATTTCCATGATGTTCAACTCGTCTGGTGTCGATGGAACACAGTCTACATCCAAATACGAACAGCGGTATATCTGTTAACAACACACTCATTCACTTCTCGCCTATGGATAGTTTTGCAAAGACAAACACAGTATAGTTTTAATTGTTCCTGTCAAATACTTGGTTAAGTGGGTTTCTATTCTGAACTCACAAAACAGTGATTTATAGTTGCTTTTTAAAGAATCTATTGAAAACAGACTAATACAAAGTCCATCCAGTACAGACTCGTCCATAATACCGTTTCTAGAATAGCTTATTTACAGTCAACTACTGGAAGCAATGAAAGAAAACTGCCATAGCGTGAAGAACAAAACAAGCTAGCCATCACTATTCAAACTCGGAAAGAAAGAAAAAATCAAAAAGAGAACAATATATGTTTTTAATTGATTGTGCTTTTTAACCCACAAAACCTCTTTGTTTGTGGAAATGGAACATCTGTGAGAGGCAACAGATAGAAGCGCTGATCACATCCATTTCAGATTCTCTCGAGCGATGAGCAGGCCAGGGCGAACAAACGGTGGCTTGTATTGATTTATTTATATATTTATAAAGTCATCACAGACTCATCCTCGTTCATCATCTGCGATGGTGTCATGTTGCCCAACACAAGGCATGGAGGATTGGTCTCTGTGTTTAACCATGCAAAGCCCTTTAAGATTTGCCAGAAAAGGTCACAGAACAGATTTGCTGTACAGAGGGGGGGGGGGCAGATAAAGGCTTTGACAGACGTAATTAGTGTTTCCTCACCAACACACGGACGGAACAAGGCAGCAGCCGGTGGATGAATAGGGAATTCATTCATCCGTCCATTTTCCTGTAGACGAGACGATCGCAACCTTCTCGTCTACAGCTTTATCCGCCTTGTGGGTCGCGGGTGTTGCTGGAGCCTATCTCAGCTGGCTACGGGCAAAAGGCGTGGTCCACCCCGGGTAAGACGCCAGCTTATCGTCGGGATAAGAAAGACAAACAAGCGCTCGCATTCGCACCTACGGGTAATCTGGAATGACCAATTTATCTTTGCTGCATGTTTTTTCAGGTCGGAGGAAACCGGAGAACCCGGAGAGAACCCATGCAGACACGGGGAGAACATAGGAAACTCAGCACAGAAAGCAATCGAACTCAGAACCTTCTTGCTGTAGGGTCTTCAAGAGAATGGAAATAATAATATCCAAATTTGCTGAATAATGGGTGCAGCTCTGGCTGGGCTTGTGTATGCAGTGTACAGTGTAACTTGGTTTCCCGGTCTCTCATATTAAGCTAGTGGATGCTGTTGGTGCTGGAACCTTAGTCAAAGAAAGTAAATCACCACCATCTCATCCCAAAAGAAGGCCAGTGTGGCCACATACCTCAATCAACCCCACCCCGTGCACACAACGGCGTACTTCCTGTGCAATCCAGCCAGTCCTTGCTGCCACTACACGGTAACCTCGGTCTTGCTGCCTGTGCGGTAATGCTGCGACTGCTGTTGCTGCTGGTGGTGCTGTGGGATGTAGTGGAGCTGTTCCACAGTGTGGGTCCGTCTGGAGGCAAACGCTTGCCTTTTAGAAGCTATCTGGTTCACGGTTAAGGAGTTGGCATGGCCGGTGCCTCCAGATCCCTGTGCGCCACCGCCGCCACCACCATTGTTAGAGGCACTAGGATGGGAGTGCATTTTGGTCATCTTGTAGCGATCCATAAGCGGCGTGGTTGGAATGAACACATCTGTGTGAGAGATTGCGCGCGACATTGACATGTCGCTGCCATGAAACCCGCCAGAGATGCTGCCGACCATGCCGCGCTTCAGTGACATCATCAGCTTGTCCGGCGAGAGCAGAGGATCCTGGGATAGGAGGTGGTCTTGTGAGTACAGGCGATCTTGTGAATAGAGACGGTCTTTTGAGTAGAGGTGATCCTGTGACAGGAGCCGATCCTTGGAGTACATGCAGTCCTTGGAGTACAGACGATCTTGAGAAGTATGACGCTCCTGTGGAAGAAGGCGCTCCTGGGACCGGAGACGCTCCGCAGACAGGAGCTGTTCGTCCGAGAGGATCCTGCCTCCGTACGTTGACATGCCATTAGGGGACATGTTGTAATCCTGCTGCGTGGCCCGCTGCGGTGAGAGGACGCGGTCCTGGGACATGGCCCGCTGTACCCGACGAGGCCTCTGCCTTTGCTGAGACTGCTGCTGTGAAGACTGTGACTGGGAAGGGGCCTGGGGGGTGGAGGACTGTGGGGGCTGGCTTTGGACCTGCTGCTGCTGCTGTTCCCGGTGCTGTTGAGCACAAGATGAATGAGGTGAGTTTATTCACAAGCTGAGGGGTAAACGGCGCCGCCAATCACCACTGCAAAAAGAAGCGAAAGACCAGCAGTAGTGTCTGCCTAATTCAAGTCGGTAGACGAACAGACTTGCTTTGCCTCAAAAATGCATCAAAAGCAAAGGACATGATCTTGCTTAGGCGCCTGTACCCACCTGGTCTTGACTTATTTTAAGGACATGCAAAGGAAGAGTGCCTCTTGCTGCCAGGTCAGGCAGGTGGCGCTTACGAGTGTAGTAGTCCTCAACGTCTTTATCTGCTGCAGAGGAGATAGAAATAAACCCAAACGTTGATGAGGAGATTCAAAGAGGATGAGGAAGAGGAACCGCCAGTCGGTGTTTGAATGCAAGGGAAGACAATGCAGAGGACAGTGTTGGCGGCGCCATCAGTGTTTCACCTTTCCAAGCTCATGGAGGGGAATAGAAAATAGAGGAACAGACCGTGTTGCATGCTCGGCACATAGCATCCACAAATCAAGACTTCGTCTGGGATTCTACAGGCAGCTCTGACTGCGGGGGCAAACGTTTCAAAGGTCATGTGAAAGAGTAAAAAAAACATATCCAGATGTGCAGGGAGGCACGCAGGCACACACACACATGCCAATAATTGTTTTATTGCACAGTATCACTTCACAGTGAGAATAGTGAGTGTTTAAATGCCCTTGAGTGGGTGTTTCATCGTATGCTACAAGTCCAACATGCATTTAGACGCAGGTCGAAAAGAATTTCCAAAGGCAGGAGAGTTTACTGGTGACGTAGCATCAACGTCATGCCACACGACACAAACTCATGCAGATAGGCCCGCCTTTAAGTTCACAACCGGGCACACACTAACACACATTTACAACAAACTGTCAGACAAACAAAATGCATCGTGAAACAGAGACGGCTGTTACAAGCAAGTGCGTACGTTTGTACTTCAGATCTTTATTGCGGTCGAGTCACAACCTCAGTAATTCGGACGATTTGGAGATGCTGCCTTACCGAGAATTTGAAGAGCTCAGCCTGTCTTTATCAATTATCTTCTCAGCAGCAATCACAGCACCTTGTCAAGATCACGCCCACCCGAAATCCTTGTGAGCAGCGAGCCACAGATGCTCGGTGCAAATTGATTCATTATGAGAGATAATAAAAACATGATGTTCCTTTCTCAACCATAATAGTCTTCCAGGTCCGGGCAGGGGCATTGCAGACTCATCAACCATATTAGCATTAACTGAATGAATGACCGTGCAGCAACGGGCGAAATGCTTTTCTCCAGTTTGATACCAATTTGCATTAATAAGCAGTAGCATTCTTCCCTTTTTATTATCCTGACAATGAAAACGCTGCTCTGTCTTTCCCTCAGCACAATCCAATGCCATCTTTCCATGCACAGACAAGTTGAGCAACACAAAGGCACAGCAGTGCTTTTTGGGTATTTGCTGCAGCAAATAATTTGCTTTGGAAGGAAAAAGAAAGTTGAGAAGACTGAAGGACACCGCCCAAGGATATCCTTCCGTGTTAGCACCGTGTCTCTTTTGTGGTCAACAATTGAATTCATTTGGTTTTGCTTCACCGCCTATCAAAAACTATTATGTTAATTCGCACAAGCATTCTTCAAGCAAAAGGACAGTAATGTTTCCCCCCCAATACATCTGAGGATCAGTAAACAGCACTGCATCCCGCAAACCCATTTTGCCATTTCTTTTGAAATGGTGCCTGGCAGCTATGTGTGGGAGCTTTTGTGGAGGGAGCCCTGACGGGATGAGTGGTAGATAGTCATCCTTCACTTGGACTGCAAGCCAGCAGTGAATTGGGGGGCAGTCAAGATGAAATTACATGAGCCTTAAGGAATATTTGACTTCCAATTTGAGAATATCATGCAATGAGACTTCGCTACACAGCAGAAATCCAGCGGAGCCCCACTGAATCATTACCAAGCCGCGCCGGGCGTAATACGCCGCTTAGTGTATTTAATTGCTCCAAGAGAAATGGTGGCTGCAGCATTTCAGTGAAGACGACAGAGGAATGGGATTCGTGTGTCCTTGTTTCTTTAGATTACCAGGCTGATTTCATGAAGGATCAAGGTGCTCTCCCTCCACTGATACGTTTACTCAATGGGGAGTTGCAAATCTTGTGAAAAGGATTTCTGTTGCAATCTGTTTGATGCCCGCAGCGCAGCAAAACGAAACACCGGCTGCACTCGGAACGACCCAGTCAGAGCTCAGGAAAGCTCGCGTGCTCATGCAGCGCATCGGGGCATGGCGCCTACTCTTGCATTAGTGCAGTGTACTTGGACCTACTGAGTTTCTTCAGGGATGAGAATCGGTTGAGGTCGGCTTTGACGGCCGCCTCATAGGAGGGCGGTAGGTGAGAGAGGCTCTGGAAGGAGCGTGAGAAAGACAGGTCGTAGGGCTCCGTCTGCGAAGTCAGGATACCGCTTATCCGATTGTTTTCTGGAGACACATACATACATATACAGACAGAAGAGGAAGAGAAAACAATGGGCAGGCCGGCTTGTCCAACCCCAACCCCATCCCCAGCCCGAAAAATGGCACCAAGTTCCGACCATCACGGAAGACCACCTGTGGAGGTAGAGACGGGACGATCGACCTGAGGGCAGGCTGGAGTTTTAGCTTCACAAATATTTCCTGAAGCATTGATTTAAAAAAAAACACACAATGTTTTAAACGTGCATGCATTTAAATTGAGTTTGAAATGTTTGCATATATATGAGAAATAAAAGACGTGCTTTTGGTTTGGTTAATGTTGTTAGGAAAAATTATTTTTTTGTGGGATACTTACTCCATTAAATTTCTATTTCAGAAAAACTACATTTGTTTTTGATATTATAAACATTAATGCTTTTTTTCCCTGAAAATGAACAAGTTTGGCTTCTTGAGCCATTTTGAATTCGCAGTCATCAAGTAATTTCGTAAATTAACCTTTGGCCAACAGTTGCCTAACAACAGCTATATTTCAGTTTCCATTACGGCATGTTTAGCTACATGCTACCCACTCATGAAGTACATAGTTTTGAAATCCCTGGCAGCCCAATCCACATAATCTGCCATTGTGCATATTTGATGGATTAGCCAGAAAAAGAAATCAGCCAGTCAAGCCTGCTGCTGCGTTTTAGAATTAGAAGAGTGTAAGACATGTCTGCAGCGCTCGGCACAAAACAATCACTTTATTCCTATACATTTTGCCTGTAATGGAAACACCAGCTCAGATAGACATTCCGACTTCCTGCCTGAATTAATGGCCAGTCAGCTTCCATTGTCTCCAGAGATTCCGTGCCTGGTGACAGACGGAATATCAGAGTGGGAGGCGGGGTTACTGGGAATCAATTTAAATGCAGATAGTGTCATCACTCTATCGTCTTTACAAAGTGCTGTTGACATTTACTTCATAATGACATATTTAAGCAGAATGTGTGTGTTGCTAGTTTAAATCAACGTATGCAATGTAAAGAAAAGACAACATAAAATTACATTTTGTGCCGGATCTCAGTTCTAAGTCCGTTTACCAGGCATTATTTCTCTATTATTTGCTTCCCGTTGACTTTCAAATTGTGCAAATACGTTTTGTTTTTTGGTGTTTTGGACCGAGTGGGGTGTGTCAAGCTTTGAGAAATGGTTGTGTACCTAAAACTCCAACTTGATGGTGGCAGTGAAGGGGGGGTAATGGTGGTTGCATCAGGCACTCAGAGCATGTGGACCAGGACAGATTTGACGGGTGACTTGGTGGTTTGACAGGAGGAAACAGTGTTCCAAAACAGAAAGGGTGGGGGGGGGGGGGGGGGGACGAAACACACAGCAAACGACAGATGCGTGCTGAGAAATGACCCTGCTTGTGGCAGCGCTGTGATGTGATCTCGGGTGGCGAGCAACGGCAGGACTCGCTGTCAATAGACCCGATGTCATGCAGACGGGGGGGGGTACTGGACCAAAGCCTCCTTCACGTTATCTCACAAATGCACCCACGCAAACACCGGCAGTCTCTCCGATGCATGGCCATCTTCCTTGCTCTGTCAATCCTATCTGCCCTGCCACGTTGCCACCCACTTCCCTTTGCTCCTTAATTCTGTCTCGCTCATCCCCAGTGGGCTGAGAGTCTGTCACGGCGTGCAGAGCAGTGGGCACGGGTGCGGCTCCACGCTAACCGCCGGTGGATTGAGAAAAACAAGGCTTTAAAAGGCTACTGCAGGATGGAGAGAAGGACAGAGATGAAGATTGCAGAAGTGAAGAGAAGGGTGAGGAGGTGGTTTGAGAGCAGGATGGAAGAGTGGTGGCAGGGCTGGGTGGCAACAGGAGAGAGGTTGTTCAGAGGAGGTGCACGATCTCTGGGTGGACTGCCTGCGGCTCCCCAGACAGCGGCACGCTGTCAGCTGCAGGACTGCAGCCACAGCGAGCAGCCAGAGGAGCCGCTGCAGCTTTTACTGTCAGTCTGGTCAGATTCTCTAGTTTTCTTAGTGCCAACAAATGCAAGAGAACGGATACAGATTAGTGCCACATTGTAACAGCTCGTAATTCATTGACTCCCAATCCTGGACTAGCATAATGAATGTCATCACTAAGTTACCCTTGATTCAACGGCCACTCCCATTGGTTATGAGTTACACGACAGCGCGTTATCACTTCTAGCATGAGCAGGGCTCCGTGGAATGAAACCCTGACGGGGCTGGATCAAAACACCTGCACGAGTGTGTAGTGTGTACCGTTGTGGTGTGTCCACACCTACTGCCTTGCTTCCAAACCAGTGTCCTGTAAACGGCCGCGCAGTGAGCGGCTGTTTCAGGCAATGAAAGGAAACAAATTAAGGACGTGTATTTAAAAAATAAATACCCATGCCTTCAGACCTGAGAGGCACAAACGGAAAAAATTGAGGATTGAGAGAAAGATGTGTTTTTGTTAATGATGATGACAAGAATTGTTGACAGTAAGAAAATGAGCGAAGAATTAATCCATATTTTATCACATGACGTTTGGTCCTGTACAGCAATATCACATACTTAGATGGGTCAGAAGGATTCTACGACTTTAATGCTCCAAGTGTTCAAACAGCTGGTGCCATCCATCCAGCCGCTTTATCCACCCCACCGAGCAGGTCATGGGTGTTGCTGGAGCATATCCCAGCTCTCTACGGGCAAGAGGTGGTGTACACCCCAGACATGTCGCCAGCGCATCGCAGTCAGTGCCTTCTGTTTAGCAAATTCTATTCAAATCAGGTCTGAAAGCAGCAGCGTCAGTAAAAGAAGGGACGACACAGACGTAAGGGTGGTGTGGCGTATGGGAATAATGAAGGGTTGACACTGAATAGGACTTACC
Organism: Brachionichthys hirsutus; assembly: GCF_040956055.1. NCBI lineage: Eukaryota > Metazoa > Chordata > Actinopteri > Lophiiformes > Brachionichthyidae > Brachionichthys > Brachionichthys hirsutus. The sequence goes on along the minus strand of NC_090917.1, from coordinate 8,844,514 downwards.
ACGCCTCAGTGACCGGTGAGCTACCAAACCCAAGTGAAAAACACATAGTTCAGAACATGTTGATTGTGAGAAAGACAAAACCTCCTCCAGATTCAGCATGAGGAGACACTATGGGTGTCCGTCCTGTTACCTGGTACGCATCGTGTTCATGCTACAGAACACACACCGGCCTCTTCTCTCGGCCGTGCCTGGTGAGATGCACCGTGTATTTTACCTTTCTGTACAAATACTTTGTTCTCTAATCGACTAAATTTCACAGAGACCATTTCGTCATTCTCCCTTTTTAATGTATTTTTATATTTCTTGTGTCTCCTACTATGGACAAGGGTTCATCTGTCCACACAGAAGACAAACAACTGGTAGCTGTATGTGTTTACCCAGAGCGGTGTGCGCCTCAGGATAAGGTATTGATCCCAGATTTGGGAGCAATCGCGTTGATGAAGGGAATTAATGGTGGAAGTAAACGTCGTCATCTGTGATGCCAGTAAAGCCAAATGATCCTGCGACGGCGTTCGATCAGTAAAGCAAGTAAATGAATGCATGTGGATTTTCATTGCTCATCACATTCGCAGCATCAACCAGAATGTTTCTTTTTGTCTTCCGTGTTTTATTGTATTTCCCTTTTAACACTATCGTTGCCTTTGTGTTTTTAATCATCTGTGTCCCGAGGCCTGGATGTTAATATTCTTCATGGGGGGGTCTGTGATCAGCATCTTCATGCAGCAGAATTCCAATCAAAAGAAAATAAGTGAGTGATTGAACAGATGAAGGATGCAGCTTGTGGCCTCCTTTCTTCCCTTTTCTCTCTCCAGCCTCCCCCATGCAGCCTATTTGCAGGCCTATTTGACCTAAGGAGCGCGTCACATCAGCAATAAGAACCGGTTCCCGGAGATGCTCCTCGCAGGGAACCTGGCGTTACGGCAGTAAACTCTGTTCTCAGAATGGCAGCAAGGACGACCGACCTGAAGACAGGATGACCTCAACAGAGCAGCGAAACGATTCTCAACCGATTGTATTCACTTTACACAGATTGACAGAGTGAGTGCGGCTCAGAAAAATGTTCTCCAGCATGGGATGTGACATTAGTGCGAAAAAAAAGCTCGTGTTCAATAACGCCGTGGATTAATGGTGAAGCGAATTGAAAGGGGGGCCGTGTCAAGAGCGTTTCCATTTACCTACGTAAAGCACTATATTAAAGTGAATACCCAGTTCCAGGCGCCGTCTCTGATTCTGAACTGAGATGAACTCGAATATTCAGCTCTCCTGACAGGCTTTCTTACCATTGGGAGGTGTGCATGTAGGGCTACATAGAGCCACATGGCTATAGTTGTGCTGATGGGTACCTGCAATGACAAGAGCAATGACAGATTGGTTCAATGTCCATGACTACAGTTAGTAGAGCAAGGGTGATGACCAAAGAGATAAGGCACCACATTCTCTCACGTGGTGACATCATGGGAAATGCGTGATAAATAGCCGGGATTGGTTCAAATAACCATCACCAGTCAGGAATTACTACTGGCAAATCCATGCAGAGAGTGAACTATCCCTTTAATTTCAAATGAAGGCACTGAACACAAAGAGAGATGAGATCTGAAACAGTGGGTGGAGTCCTCTGTAACCTCAGCGCAAAATGTGTTGGCATCAAACAGAATCCACAAGCTCTTATACACGGGGGGGGGCAAAGGCAGAAACCAGGGCTGTGCTCAATATTCATCACATCCTGTCCTGAAACACAGAGCTACAAGTTATTGGGATTACTTCAGAGGAAAGAGAATACGTTCATCGGTGACGTCATCGCCGTCGCCTCAAGTGTGGTGAAATTCACGCCGATGACGTGATAAAACGAAAATGGAACATAAAAAAACCTGCAGCCGAGAATTGCGTCAACCAACGTGTCCTACAGAAACACACAAAGTGGTTTTCCTGTTAACCAAACCTGCACACGTTCTTCAACTCACATTCAAACCCACTTTCTTCTCTACACCAGTTACAAAAGACGGAATATTTGGATACTGAAAGCAAAGCGGCAATGGCCTGACTCGGAGATCGGGGGGGGGGGGGGGGCTATTGTGTTGACTCGTCTTTGTGCAGCAGTTCCTGCTGGGGGTGGGGGTCACTATTGCACTCACTATTTGAATGGACAACAGAATTTGCATCGTGCTCAAGGACACGGAATCCTGAGATGGCCTCGGCAACCTTCCAGACTGCTGCTCATCTGCAATGATAAAGTGCGTGTTCTGACTTCAGGAGAGGCTTCTGAGATGTTCGCAACAAAACCAGGCTTCTCAAGACAAAGCGTGATCTTCCCGTGATTCCAGTCATGCTGTTCTAGCATCTCAACCCAGCCACAGCAAAGTCATGACAATAAACATTTAATTCTGCTGGGAAATTATTTTAAAGTTACATGAGTTAATATTTCTTATCTAAATGAGCCATTGTGTTTGTGTTTGTGATTTTCTTTTCTTTTTTACAAAACAATAAAGAACAAGTGAGAACCTTTTAGCGTTGGTCGTTTAAGCATTGTTTTGGGTACATTGGAATTCAACTGTCGCATCTTTAGTCACATTCACATGAAAGCCAGTCCATTTGTTTTTTGTCTTTGTGCTCCCGTCTTGTGTTTCACCGCGATAAGACAACCTGTTTCTAGATATGTTTCTATTTTCACCAACAACATTTTGTGACCCTTTCTTAAATGTTAGTCATTTGAGAAGTCTCAGCCACATTAAACTTCATGAAAACATTAGCGCTCACTCCTCCACCCTCCGTCGCCGAACATCTCTTCTGTGATCGGTGAGATCAGTCGCCCGTGTTGAAAGCTGAGACGCTTTCATGTTCAAGCCTAACGCGACACAACAGCTTCATCCAACCATTCAACCATCCAACCATCCTCCTGCAGCAGTGCTGTGGCAGACAGTTGCCATGACGCAGCGGTACATAGATCGGCCGGGCACGGCACCGAGGAGGCGCTTCGGGAAAGTTGATGAATGGCAGCTTTTCTCAGCAGTGTTTAAGACCATGCGTGTGTGTGTGTGGGTGTGTGTGTGTACATGCATGAGTTTGTGTGAAAGGAGGAGGTAGATAGATGTGTTACCGTTATGACACATTCATTTAAGAATACATTGATCCTACAGGAAAGACCTTGGTTTCATTGTGACATGGAGAACCACACATATTGTGGGTTCTCCTCGGGAAAGTTAGCATTCAACCAGTCATGCTAACAATCGCGTCAGGGAAGCAACCAGCTGCTCATTAGGACCAGTGACCATTAGCAGCATCACTCACACACTAATGGAGCAGCAACGGGGGGCAGTTTGGGTTCAGTATCTGGCCCGGGGACACTTTAGCATGTCGACCAGACCAACTAATGAGGGGAGGATGCTTCTAGCACGGAGTCACAGCCCCAGCGTCTGATGATGTCGAGTGGACAGACACTGGTGAAAATATAAGGCCAAAGTAAAAAAAAAAAATGCAATGCATATTGTAGGAATTAATATATTTTGTAGTCTATTCATTAGCAGCATGGTCTAGAAAAGAAAAGATACATTTGAAAAAATTGTGATTTGATATCATTTAATCATTATTTATTTTTTATTCTTCTACTACTACTAATACTAATACTAATACTACTAGTGTACTGTCTCCTTGTCCCGTGAGGAGTCGCCACAGCAACTCAACCTTCTCCACATCACCCTGTCCTTTGCATCGTCCTCCCCAACACCAGCCACTCTCATGTCCTCCCTCACTACGTCCATGTCTCTTCTCCTGGGTCGTCCTCTAGTCCTGTCCTTTGCATCGTCCTCTCCAACACCAGCCACTCTCATGTCCTCCCTCACTACGTCCATGTATCTTCTCCTGGGTCGTCCTCTAGTCCTGTCCTTTGCATCGTCCTCCCCAACACCAGCCACTCTCATGTCCTCTCTCACTACGTCCATGTCTCTTCTCCTGGGTCGTCCTCTAGTCCTGTCCTTTGCATCGTCCTCCCCAACACCAGCCACTCTCATGTCCTCCCTCACTACGTCCATGTATCTTCTCCTGGGTCGTCCTCTAGTCCTGTTCCCTGGCAGCTCCATCCTCAGCATCCTTCTACCGATATGGTCCCTGTCTCTCCTCTGGACATGTCAAAACCATCATAGTATATCAGTGAGTATTTGAAGTATGCAGTTCTGAACTTCTGCCTCCTCTAAATGGACTGAAGCTCCATGTGATGAGGGGCTTCAGTCCGAATACAGAAATAAAACATCTGACGTCATAAGAATCTGCAAACTGTGACAAAACGCTGGATACTCCATGAACTGTTGCAGACATGTCTCCGACCTTTCATTATCGCCATTGCTGTAGGTCTGACTTGCCTTCCACTAGAAAACATGGATCAATATCATCCAAATGTTCTTGATCTCTAAGAATCTTTTTCACCCGTCTGGTGTTTCTAACTGAAAGCCTGTTCTGAGGGTGGGGAGACACGGGCTGACCCGAACGGAGCAGTGAGGCTCATTAAAATCTGTACAGCGACCCCTCCGTAATGTGGGGCCCAATTAGCCATATTCAAGAAAGACTCCAAGCACAGGCGCCCCTCCCATCAGCCTCCCGGAGCTGTGAGGCTTCTTATCGGCGCTGAACACCCCACATCACCGTCTTTCTGCTTGCCTCTTTGAGCTGACATTGCAGAAATCACCTCCGCACACCCGCGTGGCATGAAGCGGCTGCAGAAAGCTGTTTCTCATTGATGAGGGGAGCTTACAGAGGGGACTTAGACCCCCCGGATACACTGCTGTCCAATTCTTATTACTTTCACCTCCTTAAATTGACATTTTAAAATAGATGCAAAGCCTGTTCTGCTGTGGAATGATAAAGTTGGTTGATTATTTACGACCGAAACTCTCTCCAGATGTGGGATTAACAGCGCCCCGGTCTGATTTGCGTAATGGTATTTTATTAACGCTCCGTTTGTCAGATGGTGTCAGTCAGATTTAGAGAGCGAGTCAGCCTCATAGTGCAAGATGATCGATGGGTGGCTGGATGCACTCCAGAAAATGACTCGCATCAAATTTACCTTCACGTTTAACCAGCGTCTGGAGAATAGAGTCTGTGTAATAGCATCCGGACGGCGTGTAAGTGACGCAGTAATCTGACATTTGCCATAGCATTTTGTATCACGTCACATTTCCAAAGATCACATTCACAGACAGCACACAAGGGAGGCAGGAAACGGCCTGCTGAGGCCACCGCGGAACACCTTGAACCCCGGCGCCAAGGTCAACCACGCATTTGCACAATTGATCGCGGTCGCAAGCTAAGTGGTGTCTTGGAAACCATCACAGCATTGATCTCTAAATATCTCTAACAAATGATGAGCCGCATCAAGATCTCCAGTGTGTGTGTGTGTGTGTGTGAGTGTGTGTGTATCATAACATCATTTGTTACAGTTTCTGCTTTTTTCATTCATTTTCATTGATTTGTTTTCTTGTTTGTTTGTTTGTTTGTCTGCAGGATTAGACAAAAGAGAATTAATTGACTTCTACGAAACTCAATAAGAGAAGAAAAAGTCTGAAAAAAGAGGGCGAGATACAGGGAGATGTCCCGGTGATCAGAGCCCCCCACCCATCTAATCTATTATAGCCAGCCTCGGCTCCTCGCTCCGCTCTCTTCATGAGGTCCCTCTATAAAGCCAGCGGCCCCTGCCGTCCCATTAGCCCGGCCAAGTGGAGCCACCGGCGTGATGGAAGGCCCGGAGGAGGTGGAGGTGCTGTTGATGGCGGACTCAGGCTGCATTGTTCATGTGTGTGACGGCTATAAATGTGGACGTCTCTGTCCCGCTGGCTCTACCCGCGTCCCTGTCCTGCCGGAGGCGGGCAGGGACGCCCGAGGAACGGAAGGAACGGGGAGGCCACTGCGGGCCTGACATTTAACAACTGACAAGGAGGGTTCACATTTAATCGCTAAATGTTAACTGCCACAATAGCAACCTTTGGCTCTGTTTGTAGGGGACAAAGCTTTGGGCACCTGGAGGAACGAGCTCTCACCTTCGCATGGAGTTCACTAGCACAGCAGGAGGCTTAGCGCTGACCCAATTACAGCACCGCCATAACACATTTATAGCACTTCTAACGCTGCCACTGCTTATTCTTCACCGAACAACAATATATGGATTCAAAATAAGGATCTTTGCTTCTTCTTTTTGATGTGATTTTGGGTATTTATGGATTTGAAATCTCAGACGGTTAACGAGATCGCATCTAAGCATCACGACTGAAACAAAAGATACGGCGCCTCAGAAGCTCATCATCATCATCATCGATATCCAATACAGCCTTTTCTGCAATATTGCATTTCAATCTGGTCCAAAATAAATACATGAAACATTAAATTTGAATAAGCACTGGGAATGCAGACTGACAATGAGTGTCAAAACTATAGTGTAGGTAAAAATGAAATACTGCTTGTGTCAAACATTCACATGGAAATGACTCAAACACCCGGAAGACGGGAATCTCTCTCTGAGTGTGTTTTGTAATTCCATCCAAAGGGGGGGGGGGGGGGTTAAAATGAAACTTCATCAGTCATGTCAGCTGATGCGGCGCCAAAGTAGAAAGATGAAGATAGAAATAAGAGATGCCATCATTTATTTCCCAGTTTACCTCTGCATGAACAGTGAACCACCGTTAACTGGTTTACAGCCATTAAATCGCTCTTCAAGTGTTTCCACTGGGCCACAAACACATTCTGGTTTAAAGCATCAGTGCAATATTTAGCTGAGTATGTGGAGCAGACAAATGAAAGCAAATCAACAGCAGGCCAATATTTCACCATTAGTTTTACTAATTGTAACCTAAAAAAATGTCATTGCTCAGAATATCTTCAGGTGTTCGACGAGTAAGAAAAACTATTTGGCCAATAATTAATGTAGACTAATTGAAGATTTAATTAAAGCATTCCCTCATTCGAATTTTCTTTTGTTCAGCAGCAGCTTGTCTTCTCTAATATGTTTTCAATTATTCATGAAGGTTTGGCTGCACTCCAAAACACTTAATACATCAGTACGTTATATTTTTTGGTCAGCGTTTTCCCTTCATTTTTGTCTGTGAAATCCGAATCCAGTCAAGTCTTGCTGATTCAGAATTTGTGATTCCAGCCTGCAGAATGTTTTGGGATGTCTGTTCACCCGTTTCAGACGGTGGGGGCAGGAGTTCCGTTCTGATCTCATAATCCCAATGCAGCAGCTTTCACTCGCCTCACTAGTCTAGCTGTAAAACGGCGATATGTGCTGCCAGAAATTACAGAAAGACATGATGGGCAACTTTAACGAGACTGTGTGTGTGTGTGTGTATGTGTGTGTGGGTGTGTGTGTGTGTGCGTGTGTGTGTGTGTGTGTGTGTAGATGTGTAGGCATGTGTATGTGTGTGTGTTGCAACATTGGCAAAATCAAATGTATCCTCATTCGCTCTGATTGCATGAGAAATATGGGCACAAGAATCAAAACCAGCTGATGAGTCAACAAGCGATTAGCTATTTAGTGCTGTTAACTATTAATTTTTTAATTTTATGTTGATCAATTTTTCTGAGGAACAATTGTGTCAAACTAATTTTAGCTCAGGGGCCTCATGGTGGAAAATCCATTCTGGAGGGGGCCAGAGATGTTAAATCCACTTCAAAGTAATGACAACTTCACATTTCCTCCTTTGCTTTAGTTTGGTCCAACATTGTGCAAGTGCATTCTGAAACTGTGCATGCAAGCCATCACTAATAATCCATTCTAAAAAGCACTTCAAATTAGTCGAAAAATTCTGAGGACAAAATTGGTGCAATTTCAAGAACACAAGCCGAGAGTCACAGCTGAACAAAATCGAAACTCTTCTAGGTGTCAAAAACCTAATTTGTCATTTCCACATCTCAATCCTGCATTACAGCAACATGCCACACCCTGAAAACCGAGGTCACCGCTGTTCCAGAGGCTTGACTCACTCCCTGTAGGACGCTGCACTATTTATTGATGGAGAAATAAAAGCTGTGAATGCATGAACAGTTTCCACAAACGGGTAATCACACAGTTCGCTTTTTTAAAGTCTCCACTGTTGAGTTTACTCCTGAAACCTGGCGTCTTTCAGCTTTCACCAGTGCACCAACATCAGGCGTCACATAATACCGTGTCAAGAGGTCGCTCATGTGCGCGAGCTGTGAGCGGCGCTTTGTCTCATTGATGCTCATCACAGAGAAAACACTTTCACAAGGATCTGTGGTCTGTCAAAGTCAGGGAACCGGGCCAGAGATACCGATAGAATGTGTCCATGAGTCACACTGCAGGATGGATGGATGGATGTAGAGAGAGAGAGAGAGATATAGATGGATGGATGGATGGATGGGTGTAGAGAGAGAGCGAGAGAGACAGATGGATGGATGGATGGATGTAGAGAAAGAAAGAGGGAGATGGTGCCCAGAGAGAGAGAGAGAGATTAATCTTGTGGCAAATTCTGTATAACCTTTTGCTCTTTACAATCAACATGTCAAATATATGTATAAATATTCACACAACATATAAACACACTAATGTAGGGAACATAAATATTAAAAATATAAATACACAACTTACATATAGTTACACTACTAATATCTAATTACAACAATATATAAGTACACAACTCACATAGAAATACACTGTTAGTGTTAACCATGATATGCCATGATAAAGGAAACCTGACAGCGTTGCTCAAACTCCCGTAACAGTCCTTTGATTAAATCTTTGAACCGCTTCATGTCGTTGGGTCACGCGCACGTCTTTCAGACGAGGAAGGCGAGCAGCTCCACCCACGAGTTGTGTCTCCCACAGCGCCAGCTTCAACTCAAACGCACATATGCTGTCATGATGCTGCGCATCCCTTCTATGGATCTAAGACGGGCCCTATTTATTTGATGAAGCGTTCAATTTGCTGTCGTAAATCAAAGAAACACCAAAACAGCAAAGCAAAGCAGCTTAACCCCCTTTATATTGCTGCAGCATGGCAGGCAACAACTGTGGGGTTTCTCTCACACGCGCAGCAATTCAGGCCTCTGTATTGGATGAGAGTAACAGTTCGGACGTTCATCTCCATGACGTTATCCGTCCAACTCAACGCCTCCTGATGCCAAACACACAATGGACACTAAATAGAAATGTATCTCTTCATTGTTGCCTTTACGTAATCGCCTCCATGTGTTTGTCCGTCTGTCCGTTTGCAAGATAACTCAAAATGTTCTGGACGGATCTTGAGGAGATTTTGAGGAAATGCTGTGAATGTTACCAGGAACAGATGATTACATTTTGGTGATGATCCAGAAGAGATCCTGGATTCTGGATCAGTTTGAAATTTCCCTAACTTTGCAGTCAATGGAGATTCAAAATGTGTTCCTCAATATCTCGTTTGATTATTGACCAATGTTTATGGAATTTGACACAGTCATGTAGGGGGGGGGTCTCTATCTCACCATTTCATCTGGATTGGATCCAGAATGACGTTAGGAAAAAAATATTAAATATTAACATAACAACCCATTTACTGATTCAAAAATAAGTTAAACTCAACTCTGATTCACATGGTTGGTGTCTAAAGATACCAAGAACAATCTAGAACCTTCTGATGCTGATCCAGATCACCATGTGGATGGTGTAGATCCAGTTAGGAGGGGAGTGAGCTGCTTGGTGGAGGTCTGTGCTTTTTTAGTTTTAAATATTGAAGCCCTGTGGATGTGGATAAATTAATGACATTAATGTTTTCTTGCTCTAATGAATGCTGGTTAAACCCCACAAACAAGACGAGTGAAGGAGAGTGTGGCGATGAAGACTTTTACATCACTTCCTGTTGCCTGTGTTTGGGTTAAAACGCTGGTGGAGATATTCTGCATTCAGCAGTGAACATATTCAACATGCACTCCTAAACGTTTCCAGTTGGCCTTTAGATGAAACTAAATTATAATGCATTGGGATCAGTTTAGAAGGTGTAGAAGATCTTTACAGGTGGATCGTGGAGATGATGGGACTCCCTGATACAAGCAAGATAGTACTTCAGTTACTGCATTTACATATTTCTGCAGTACAAAAGCGATTTGAGCGTGGCTTCTATGTATCGTTGGTGAACAGTTACTCATATTGTGAAGATATTCTGACTCTATGATCCTGAAGTCATCTGACAGTAGATTGCTGAAGCCTGTAAAGGGCGACTCCGTCACTGATCTGCCAGCAAACACATAATGAATATTAAGAACATGTGGACCAGCTGTGTCTTCTGACACCTCCCCTCTTTGTCGTCATCCCCCCCGTCCCCCCCTTCTGTCCTGCAGCATAGTTCTCTATGTGAGTTGCAGGTAGACAAGAGAGGAGATCCAATCAATCAATTCATCGTCAGAAATGAAGAATATCAGAATTGTGATATTTAAAGTTTAGAGACATTAAAATTAAAAATACAAATAAATGAGGAAATTAAGTTGGTAGAAAATAAATTGTTTTAATTTATTGGTTTACTTAGAAATATATGTATATTACGTAAATATTCTCAAGTAATCAGTTACAGTTCAAATTCTGAGTATTTTCAGCTTGCCGGGTTTTACAGTGTACTGTGACGCATTTAATCTAAAGGCTTTGAAATAAACAGCTTGTGATGATCATTTTCTGGCAGGATGTTGTCAAATCAATGCAACAAAATGTCTTTCAAATTTAAAAGCAACCAATCTTTGATGTTTGAGACATTTCGATTTCCAATTCACAATGGGCTTGCTGTCTTTTCCCGTCGCTTTCATCAATCCACCGTTTTCCCACCTCGGCCTCGTTTCACATTCACATCATACAAACGCAATGATCTTTAACAAACTCCGACTGTGTGCGCATAAAATAATCATTGCATTTAAAGTGATATCTACTGCTGTTTGTCACAAAAGAGTTTAAAAAAGAAAATGTTACACTGAGCATCAGTGGACAGCAGCAGAAATGAAAGATGTATGAAGCTGCAAACCATTAACAAGCACTGAAACATTAAAATCTAAATCAAAGTGCTCAATAATGGCAACACTGCCGAGCCACTGGGCTTTTCGTTTCAGGTTCAGGGTCGCTTGATGTGCTTTTTATTGCTGTGCAACTCATCTATAACACAAAATGTTCCCAAAGAGCTGCTGCCTGTTAATCTAAATGCTTGTAAGTGGAGTCCAATAAAAGCGACTCTGAATTAGCTGGAATTCACTAGAAATGGTCAGATAGCCACACACATCATGTAGCTTTGATTAATGTGCGGCAAACAGCGGGAGGTTCTGCCGTTCGTTCGACCCAGTTGTGTCTGTTCGTGCTTCCAGTAAGTATCACTCTTTATCTCATAACTCACAATCACCCCCACGACTCCAAAGGCCAAGCAGTTACCTGACCCGGCTCTGTCTGTGCAGCTTGACAAATGCCTTATGATAGTCCCAGCAGAGACGGGGACAGACGCGGAGTCAGGTGGACTCTATATCCAGGTCATTTTGAAATGCGATAGCCGGCGAACCCGCTGCGGACTATTGTGACCGGGTGTTAAAAGGCAATAAGAGATCCATTTTATTGAAGTAGTACTTCTTGATGTTGCTACAGATCTGGCCTGGTTTCATTCTACGCTGCCTCCGCAGAGCAGAGGCGACTCGGGGGGGGGGGGGGGGGGGGGGCTGAAGGAAATAACCCATCCTGGAAATCAGAAAGTGTAACAGCATTTTCACATTTTAAGAATAACACTCTCACAAAACAGCCATTTCTCCAGACAGTTGATTGGCATACCAACCGACTCCATTTGAGGGCTGTTGAAAAGCAGACATCCTTTGAGAGGAGGCGGAGGGCGAGGAAGAGGAGGAAGAGGAGGGTCCGTATATCTGAAGCAAGGATAAGCACAGATTTATCTGATGTCTTCTTAAAATAAAAGAAGTAACATCATCAAAACTGCCTTTATCCATGCCTTTATAGACCAGCCCTCCTCTCCACTGAGACGAACAGTCGACGACCACGAACACCAAAGAGGTTAGGACACGGACGTCAGGCAAGTGGACGACACAGAAAGAACTTTCAGCAACACTTCAAAACATACAGTTCAAAAGGCAGCAATTAGAACACAGTGGGATGAGAGCAGTCTGATTTTAGTGCACGACACAATGAGAAACAAAATGTGGGCCAGCTGCAGCAAACATCATGAGGCTTATTGACATACAGTCTGTCCCAGTTTGGTTCGGCTTGTTGGCAATCAGGCCCAAACTCTACCAAACTGCACCCAGAATGGACCATTCAGACTTTAATGTGCATGTGTCAAACTCGCAGATCAGCCGAATCAACAGTCCATGGTTTTTATTGTTTTGTTGTAATCTTAAATTGAAGTTTTCAGATCAAAATATTGAGTTTGACGTTAGAACCTCCTCTTCATAATGTTTCCTTGTAAGCGAGCCCACAGGACCACATCACTGACTGAACGGGACAACCCAGGGGTGTAACGGTATGAAATGCTGTTCTGTTCAGGTCTCTGTTGGGATTTCTTACTACTTCCTTTCTGACATTAAGAGCCAAAGTCCCGTTTCTGGCCATGCTGGCTGGATTAGCCCCAGGATTCATAGATCATAACGGCTAAGAGCACTATTGTTCAGAAGTCAGGTGGATCAGAGCCACAAAACGACTCTTTAATCATTGACTATTGCCGTTGCTGTGCTGCAACCTTTCAGCAACAGAAAATGCTGGACGGACATTTGAAATGTTAATTTGTTAATATTTCTGGGAACAGAAACAGGAAGGCACGATAGCGTACCGTACGTCTAATGTGTTTGCTCATTGCAGGCTAGAAGCTCCTCTGAGTAGACTTTGAAGGTCATGGCGGTAAATTAGCAGAGTAAATGGAAAACTGTGCACACTTCTTCATCTGTAGATAAATTTGGCTGAGGACATCTAATTGGCTCATTTAGCATTGGCACTACATGCTGCTCAGCTTCCTGGACTGGAACCGGCCACAGACTCAGACTGAGACGCTGAGAACCAACGGAGATTCGGGAATCATCAGTAAAATAAAAATAAACGGCGTAAAGCAGTAATTCAGTCACATTTTTCTCTTTGCAGCTTTATTGGGATATATCAGTAGTTATTGTGGAGAGACAAAGGAGAAAGACATTTTTAATCTTATTTGATTCATATATGTTTTTACATTGACATATGAATGAGGGAATGCATAATGAGTTGGACGTTTCAGTGTAGCACGTAAAAACAGATTCCAAAACAGAAAACATTCCAGATGTTTTGTTTACTTGTTTGTCTAAAATGCGAACAGAAAACATCCTTCACCCGAAACTACAAAGACTGAAACTACAAGGACCAACTGGACTATGACCTCTAGAAGGGCAAAATGGTATTACGGGGGCGAATGGGCTGGAGATAGCTGGCTAGCATGCTAACATCAGGTAAACACATATTTCTACAATACATACAGAACACGAACAGTCACAAGAGTATTATTGAGTTGTTAACCACAACATGAATGGCATGTACCGTTCCACCCCTAGAACCACTAGAACCAGTACGCACAGACTGGACTTCACACACACACACACACAGAGCTAAATATCAATTGGGAAATGCATGTTAGTTATAGACAGTGGTGAGGCACGGCACTACAATCAATGCTTCAGGTATAAGGTGCCTCCAAACACTGATCAGGAACCAGCTGTTACTTGTGATTATCATTATTAATCAATGACAGGTTCATAAGACAAAGCAGGTGGTTAGAGGCAACTTTGACCCTTCAAGAAAGAACAGCCATCCCTACCATGGTGACTCTGGGAGCGGACCGGCCAATGTTTTTCTCCTAGAACACAGAACCAAGTGGTGATTCATTAGAATATTCCACTTCAGTCGTAGTAAAACATCACAAAAATGCAGTTCACGTGAAGCAGCAGTGATGAAATGGAAAAGCAGCGAACGCCAGTCTCTGATGCTCCGCGAGAAAACAGCCCAAAACTTCATATATGAGTGAGATCTTTATTGACGCGTGGAAACACACACAGAGCATGAAGTCACCTCCGCCCCGCGCACACACACACACACACACACACACACACACACGAGAACACAAAGTCATTTTTGGATTTTCATAATGAAAAAGGAGAATTGGTGCAGGAGGAGAAGGGAGAGGATAATGAGAAGGAAAGTGGCCACTGCTGCAGCTCCCTGACACCGCAGGGCTCCAGCCATGCAGCACTTTGATCCATCACTATTGATTTGCCATCAGCTCCTCGTCGCCTCCCACACAGTGCAGCGACTACAGGCATGCGTTCCCTGGCTCTAAGCGATAGCAGCACAACTTCTAACCTGAAGCCCTCAGACCAGTGGAACCTTTACGATGATAAGAGGCGGGAGTGCTGCTGCTGCTGCGCTGATGAGCAGGAAGCAGACTTACCATATCGGAGTACAGAGCGCAGCGGGACATTTGCATATAATCCCATGTGAGAGAAATACGCAAACAGAAAGTCTCTGTTTTAAAATACTCAAGTACACAAAACGGTAGAAGCAGTAGCTTGTCGGTACTCTGTGTGGAATAACATCCGAGCATCCTGCCATATATAATCTCCTGATTATAACAACCTATAATACCTGCCTGGTAGTGAGTGAGGTATTATCATGTATTTATTACCATTCTAGCCACAGTTATTGCTGCTTTGTAAATACTCATCGATAGTCATGCTTCATCCTGATTGTGGTTCTTTGTTTCGATGTACAGTAGTACCTCGACATACGAGTGATTTGAGTTAGGAGCTCGGCCCTAGAATGAATTATACTCGTATGTCAAAGTATTACACGTCTTTTTCTATGTTTTTCTGTGATCATTTTATTCTTCCATGTTTGCTGCTTCACGATTCCCCCTTGGCAGCGGCTCAGTTTGTTGGGACTCCGGTTGGGAACCAGAGGGTAGAATTGAGATCTTTATTTGCAAAACTCCTGGAGTTTATTCTCCTTTTAATTTTATGTAACATTTTGATAAATAAAACAATATTAATTTTCAAAAATGAGTAATATATACGATTAATCACTAAGCATGATTGTAGCTTGTTGTCTTGACCTGTTTCTGAATTTATAATGTGCAGCAAACATATTTATTAATAGTCCATCCATCCACCCATCCATCCGTCCATCCATCCACCCATCCATCCATCCATCCATCCATCCATCCATCCACCCGTCCAACCATCCATCCATTTACTAAATTTGCTTTGACCTGATTGGCAGTGAAATCTGGACTGATTGCCCCTCAGAGGAACAGAAAAGACACCTGACATTAGATTCTCAACATTTCTACTGTTCTGCAGTGCGACTTGAGAGATCCTCGAGATGACCTCAAGCATTAGGCGAGTCAATAACCTACCGATGGCTTGATCAATCCATCACACATGTAATGCAAGGTTGTGATAGTGATGTGTGTGTGCTCTCGAGGACGCACCCCGTCACCCCCCTCGTCCTTTTTGGCCCATGTACGGTGCCCTGTGGCGGGTTCGGAGGATGCTGCACGTCTATCCCCGTGACCTGAACTGTAGTCTTAGAGAATCAGTAGTTGCAGTAGCAGTTAGTTCGTCTGTCAGCAACCCTGACATCAGAACCAGAACCAAAGCAGCTCAGAGTGTTTGAAGCCCCAGCGTTATTTATATTTCTCCCAACCCCACAGTATATTTGTGATGTGTGCAGTGTTGTCGTCAACAGAAGCCTGTGAGATGCTGCAGAAAGACCCCCCCCCCCCCCCCCAACAGTCATCTCATTCTGCTGCATTACCATGCAAAGATGTCAAGTGTGTTGCAGCAGGAGTTTCATGTCGTGGAGCGGAGACACTGTTAAGAGGAGCTGCACATGACGTACAGGTCAAAGGTAAACGGCGTTGCTTTGCTGCGTTACCGGGACTCACTGCTACACCTACTGCTGCAGCATGAAAAGGAAAGACGACTGTGCCGAGGACTCGGTGCACCGAGGAGACCCCCCTTCTTGTCAGCATGCCTACCATCAGCACTTCACAATGTTTGCTCCGTTGTCCCGCCCGAGCAAACTCAATCTGCAAATGGCTCTGGATGCATTTACAGCCAGCTTCACCCCAGCTAGCCCCGAGACAGCAGCAGGCCGTCGCTTGAAATCAATAATGCAGACTCGTGCCATGTGTTCACAGTAAAGACAAGAACTAGGAAAGAGGTTTTTATGTATTTCAGAAGTCCATTCGGCCAGAAGAACGATTGTAATTCTTTTTTAAGAGATGGACAGCGGAGGTCTATTTCATTTTGCTCTGATGGTTATTGATCTGCATGTAATGGAAGGAAATACAGACTGGATTAAAGTTGGTTCTGACCAGGCATCATGTACCAACCACATAATAATGGGCATTTCTATGATGTTAAAATCGTATGATGGAGTCGTGACTCTGGGGCCTGCTGCCATACTGATCAATGCTGCAATAAAGCTAAATGGTATTTTATTGGTGAGGCCGTAAGAGTTAAACAGTTAATATCAAGACACAATGCAATTCATACAGTAGCTCACAAATCACGCTGGCTAATTGTGCCAATGCAATCCACTCCAGAGCCCGGGAGCTGAAACCACATTCAAATAAACGTATTAATTCACAGATGAATCACGCTAATGTGCTAAATCTGAGCTTTCATAGATCGCATAGCAGCAAACCGGGAGCAAACACATTCCAGGCTTTTTGCCGTCACACGACCCGGATTAGACGATGGGTGTCTATTTGATGAGTTGTTGTTGGCACACGGCCCCGTGCAAGGAATATTCCTGCTTTTGTCATTTTAAGGAGAGAGCAGCTGATTTGCTGTAACAACTGGACCAACATGTGGAACAATGTCAAAGCTTCCGTCATAAGGAGTGACGGCCCATGCACCAATCAAGGCTCATTAAAATGCATCACATTGTGCATCGGCTCTGATCATCTCTTAGAGAAATGACTTCGGAGGTGCTTTAGAGGCTGATGCAGCCCATCCAGACACGCAGGGCTGCCTTCCACATCTGGATGAGATGCAGCAACGGAATTTTACATCCTGGGAATGAGAATGCTGGGGGGGGGGGTCACCTAAGTGTCTACCATGACCTTTAAGTTTTGTATTTCAAAACGTGCATTTCTTTCTCATCTGTCACCCCAGTTGTTGATTTCCTTTAATCAACGCCTGACTGGGGAGGCAGTCGGGTTCTGGCTTTCTTAATCACGGCGCATTAGCATATTAACAAAAACGTGTGTGTCTGATTCTGTACCTGTGACAAAACACTGTGTGCAATATTATGTAGAGCACTGAGTGTGTTGTTTATTTCACACTCGCACCCCTCACCCTGCACACACACTCACATCACCGCTCTCCTGCTGGGCGTGTTGGATTGCTATCAGTCCCTGAGAAGGCTGCTTACATAACCACGCTTCCAGCACCAGCCCACATAAGCCTCCATATTAGATGATAGCATCTTAAATGGGTCTTTGACAATGTTGCATCTCACTTGCAGTTTACAAAGACAAATTCACTAATGAGTGTGAGTGTGTGCCTGAGAGCAAGGAGCGATCTGAAATAAGAGGCTTGGCGTGACGGAGGAGAGAGGAATGTTGCTGTCGACCAGCGTCGGGAGCAAACGCGCCTGGAATGCATTAAGTTCATGCTTCTTTAAAGATTATTATATTGGGCTTGAAAGGAGCAAAGCTTAATATTAGTGATAAAACTAATTTGTGGATAAAGCGTGAAAGCCAGTCATGGTGTGACTAACCAAAAAATACTAATTCACCGGATTTAGCCAGTATTCTCGCAGGGCAGCAGAAAAGCTTACTTCATCAACTCTCCATCTCAACAGCCATTCCCAAGCCCAGATAGAGCAGGGGGGGTGGGGGGGCAAGGAAGGAAAGATTAGGAGACAGAGGGTGAGAGCATTTCAGGGACGATATCTTCTCTCTACCTGCAGCTCACATAGAGAACTGTGGAACAGAGGGGGGGCACTAAAAGGGGAGGTGTCCACAGTATTCTTAATATTCAGTATTTGCTAAGCACTGCTAACCTTTCAGACCCGATTTACATGTTGTAACTGTTGCTTATATCCCTGTGGTTCATCCACAGCAGGGGGCCACCTTATATACAATACTTTGACATGGACATGAGTAGATTTATTCATTTCATCTTTTTTAACTGCTCAGTTTCTGTCTATTAATGTTGCCCGTTAAGTCGCCAGAGGCTCCAATATCTGAATGTGACACTCAGAGGATGAGAACAAATGTGAACTTTTTAAAATGGAAATGCCTTCCACAGTGAATCAATCTGAAAACGGCAGCATTGCGTTTTAGCTGAGGGAAAGTGAGGAGGAGGATAATGCACGCCGTGCCGCTGGACGTGTCGCCTGAACTGACAGACAGGATGCTGGCAGATCAGTGACGGAGTCGCCCTTTACAGGCTTCGGCAGTCTACTGTCGGATGACTTCAGGATCATAGAGTCGGAATATCTGCACAATATGAGTAACTGTTCACCAACGATGCATAGAAGCCACGCTCAAATCGCTTTTGTACTGCAGAAATATGTAAATGCAGTAACTGAAGTACTATCTTGCTTGTATCAGGGAGTCCCATCATCTCCACGATCCACCTGTAAAGATCAGCTACACCTTCTAAACTGATCCCAATGCATTATAATTTAGTTTCATCTAAAGGCCAACTGGAAACGTTTAGGAGTGCATGTTGAATATGTTCACTGCTGAATGCAGAATATCTCCACCAGCGTTTTAACCCAAACACAGGCAACAGGAAGTGATGTAAAAGTCTTCATCGCCACACTCTCCTTCACTCGTCTTGTTTGTGGGGTTTAACCAGCATTCATTAGAGCAAGAAAACATTAATGTCATTAATTTATCCACATCCACAGGAATTCAATATTTAAAACTAGAAAAGCACAGACCTCCACCAAGCAGCTCACTCCCCTCCTAACTGGATCTACACCGTCCACATGGTGATCTGGATCAGCATCAAAAGGTTCTAGATTGTTCTTGGTATCTTTAGACACCAACCATGAAAAGTAAAAGTGGATCAGAGTTGATGTGTATTTTTAACTGATTTTTGGATCAGTAAATGGGTTTAATGTTAATATTTAATATTTTTTCCTAATGTTATTCTCGATCCGATCCGGATGAAATGGTGAAATAGAGAATAGGCTGTTGGTGCATGACTGTTCCAGGATCAGCTCTACCTGTCCTGACAGCGCGTGAGCAACACACAGAGACAGACACCTGCACATTCATCCTTACATTACTCCTCCACTCCTCCCTCCAGGGGCACAATCAGGAGCAGCAGGGGCTTCAGGCTCCTGTCAGTGCAGCAAGTTAATTCTAAACTCATTAACAATGGAGCCACAGCAATGGTGCGCACAAAAGCAGGAGCGTGTGGGCGGCCCGTCCTCATAAAGGAGGAAAAAGCAGGGAGTTTGTCCTAATCAGCTGTCACTCATTTGCTAAGATAAAGGCTTCTTTAAGTCTGCACGGGGGACAGAAGCTCCTGGTGGCAATTTAATTACAATTTTTGCTGGAGTTTTACAAAAGAAACACAAGAATGCAGTGTCATGACGATGGAGGATTGGCTTCATGAATAGAAATGTGTTTCTACAAAAGACAGAGGAGCGAGTTGAATTAAAGCAGTGACATGTTCATTCAACGTCATGGTTTTCCCTTCCTCCTCTGACCTCCTGGTTGAACAAGGAATAGAAAGACAAAGGGATTGAATAATATTAACCGGTCTTTGCTGGACTGGGA
Organism: Brachionichthys hirsutus; assembly: GCF_040956055.1. NCBI lineage: Eukaryota > Metazoa > Chordata > Actinopteri > Lophiiformes > Brachionichthyidae > Brachionichthys > Brachionichthys hirsutus. The sequence goes on along the minus strand of NC_090917.1, from coordinate 8,824,745 downwards.
AAAGTCTTTTTTTGACCTTTAAGGGCCTCTAATATTTCTTTTGCAGCAGCTCCCACTTTGTTTAGCTTCTGGTCATTTTTCAGGTGTCATAAAAGAAAGTACTTTTTAAGCACTGTAAAAAAAATCTACACGGGAAAATCATATTAAAGTATGCGATAGGATATTGATATCTACCGCATTGCTTCACCCGGAAACACAAAAAACAGCAGCGCTTGACAAGGTGTGCACATTCGGCTTCAGGAACGAGGTGTGAGTAAGACAAATCCGAATATTGATTGAGTCCAGCTCGGCCCTTATTGATATGTCAATCATCTCGCTAAATCTAGTAAAGCGTATCAGTCTCATTAACGGAACAGTGGCCCAAGGACGCCGCTCCTTTCTGTCGTGTTGTAATTGCTGTTGGCACTGCATGCCGTGACTCCTGGTAATGAGTTAATGAAGTCATTGAAATTTAGTGAGCAGCCACAGGCCGCAAACTCCCTGCCGACAATAGTGCACCATTCAGTTTGGCTTCATTAACGTTTCAGAGAAGTGCCAGTGAGTCACATCAGTTGCACTGATCACAGCAATTGTGATTAATTTTGTTGCTTGCCAGATCAGACCGGAGGGAGCGAGTTTAATGGCACCATATGTACGCATTTTAATATTTCATCATGATTGGATCTCACAGCAAAGTAAACGCTAGCCTGTATACAGTTCCTCGAAAAATATCACACCCTGGCAAGGTTATATGTTTGAATCAAATTACATTTAGACCGGTTTTATGGGCATACCAGCAGCAGTCGAGCTTGTCGGCCCACCAGCTTGGTCCACACCTAAATACTGGAGGGGTCTGGTTTGGGGACCAAAGGACTTCATCTCGATGTTGTCCTGTTGGCTTCTCCGAATCTGGATCTTCAGCGTGTACAAACTCTGACAAATGTTTGATGGTGTGCAAGTGAGGCATTATTACTCTGTTGGTATCATGTGGGGAGACAAATCGAAATATGACTGCCGTGGAAAATGATTTTATTGTAACTGTGTATAAAGCATTGTAATTATGGGCTGGAGTCAAGCATGGAATATTTAGAGAAAGAAACAGATTCAGAAATATGCAGCATGTACATGAAATACAAGCAGTCTTTATGAGGATATTTAATTCCTACATTCTGAGCTCCGGCGCCAACAAGCTTTCCTCTGGCTTTGACAAAGTGTTATATTTCACGTTGGCGTGAGTTTCAAATGAGTCAAATGAGAGTGAGTCAGATTGATAGATTGAAGCTCTGTAGAGATGATGCATGTCCCCTGCGATTGCTTTTAAAGCCATTACTCAAAGCAAAGGGTGATTAGCAGGATGCCGGCTGACACCTCTGCTCGGGCCTGTGAGAAGCAGCCGTCTCATAGGAGGGTCCAGTTACCTCTGCCACAACACTGATCTGTGATTGGCAGACTCAATCAATGAGCCAAAAAGAATGGATTCTGTGCATCCCTATCAATCAGCTTGCCAGGGGAAAGAAATCATGAAGGACAGATAGCAGTCAGGCTATTTATGAAAGAGGCTGGGGACTTTTAGAAATATCACTCACATTCTGGATGTCTCCCTGAAGTCATTGTGTTACCTGCCAAAGGTATTTTGGGAGGAATATGTCTGTGCTGACCTTGACTTTCCACTGTTTGCGATGAGAGAGCAGACGTGGTGTTAATGCAACCTTGTAAAGGAGCTGACATCCCTCCAAAAAGGTAGAGGCTCTGAGGCTTTGTCAAGAAAAGGACGTTTGGCATTTACCTTTTCAAACCTTACTAGGAAACTACTAGTGGTGCAATGTGTTTCCTGGTTTTAGAGGTAGCTTGTCATGGGGTCCGTGCTCTTTCGTGCAATGGCTTCATGGAGAAACTGCGCTGCTTTGGTGAAGGTTTTTGCTCTACTTTCAAATGAAGATGTTTCTATAAGTCTTACTTTTAGTCTATTGATTCACTGAAGACGAGATGATCGTTATCCCATCAGACTACGGACGAGAAGCCGGACACACCCCAGACGAGACGCCAGCTCATCGGAGGGACCGTTATTCCAGCTTACTCAAATTCTAAATGTTAAGTGTCATAAAACTGATTCATTTGGTTTTGGTTTTCCATGTTGTGAAGAAAGGAAAAATATTGTCACATTATTACCTCAACAAAGAAAGATATTCTATTGGTTGGTTGGTTTTCAGCAGGATTACGTTAAACTTAATGGACTTTTATGAAACTTGGTGGGAGGATGGGTCACCAGAAGGGTGTTTGTGTTTGTTTGGCAATTTAAAAATATATATTCTTTAATTCATTATTGTGGGATAAGGCCTGGATCCTAAAATCTGGCATATTTAGAGGGATGTTTTCTACCAGTGTTGGCAATTTTGATTTGTTGTTATAAAGACATTAGCTGTAAATGATTGCAATGCTTTGAAGTTGGTTTTGGACGAGGCTTGACTGAAGTGAAGGGGACTGGTGTGATTTGGCAGCACTGTAACCGCAGGAGAGAAACACTGACATAGTTTTCCATGCAAATACAGAATGCATCCAATGGGTCTGAGAAGATTCAACTCTTTTCAGTGGACCATCAAATTATATGTACGCAGTTCGTGCTGCCAGGGTTCAAGTATTGGACGAGATTTTTAGGAACACAGAGAAATAGGCCTTGCTATTGGTTGGTCCAAACAACTAATTGGGAAGCGAAGTCTGTCGGGTGACCCTCACTGTGCACACATCATAAGATGCCATTCTGTGTCCTAACGGTACACACTGTGGGTTCTGAGATCTTTGCAGGGCAATGATTAAAAGCAAGATAGTAAACGTCAGCAGAGCCATAAAACCAGCAAGTCTGCACAATCAGAGATCGCTAAAAGGCAAATGAGCTAACTGAAACACTTCTAGTCAATGAGCCGCCAGCACCAGAGATGCCATCCTCTTGAAACACTTTCCATATTTTACTAAATTTCCCAGGAGGCACTGTGGCAGCTGCATGGCTGATTCCTCCAGGTTTAATTTAATATCTTCATGCCTCCCCAGATTGCTGTGTCTGCCAAATGAACCACGTTGGTCTTGGGAGCGCTGAAAAAGGGTACAAAGGAAGCACCGGGAGTTTCAGCCAAAATCAGGCCTGACTGCGTTCCAGATGATGGAAAGAACTCCTTGCACTGCTTAGGCGGGCACAAGCCCTCAAATGTAATTCTTGAAATAGCTCAACCTCCAGCAAGTAAATATTGACTCACTTACACATTTAATTCTGTGGGAACAGATGATTCTGGGTGATGAAAGGACCAAATACAAATTAGCAAAGTTTACTAATTAATGTTTGAGGTGTTTAATAATGTAGAAGTCACTTCTGCATTACCCACGAGTGTGCTTTCCTAACCCGACCTCTTGGAACACAAAGAGAATATCTGAATTGCATTGTTCTCTGGTGGACACAATAAAGCCACGGGCTGATTTCAGCGCCTCGCCCAGGGAATGAAGACGGGCATGCATTTCATTACCTCTCAGGAGATGGACTGCAAAATAGTTCTGAGCTGTTTAGACCGAAGCTGATGCAATATTGATGGCGCAGGTCAGGCTGCTGCAGACAATGCTCGGCGTAGACGGATCGATGCCGCATCAGGGGAATGCAGGGGAGGCCCGCCTACTTTATGTGGTTTACAATGGACAGAAGCTATTCCTGGTGGAATAGTGGAATTCTGCGTAAATACCAGAGAACTGTAATTCACCTCGGCACTAATGGCATCCGGCTACAGTCGGAGTTCACCAGAACTATGTCGGACTCTGTAGTTCTCTCTGGCCCCATGCCCAATCTGCCCAGTGACGACTGTATTGTATTACTCATCATCGCTAATAGAAGCTCCAAAAGCAATCCAAGGTTTCTCTTTGACACCGTCGCTAGGCTAACACAAAGCACCAGCTCCACTGGGCCTTCTGTTCCCACAGGTCTCACTAGTGATGATTTCATGAACTTCTTTTGACATTCTGTTATGGTCTGGCAGGCACTATATAAATACAAATTAAATGAAAATAATGATTGCATAAAACATAAAGCCTGAATGTGTGTCTTCAGGAACCAATGAAGTCTTCTACACGGCAGACACAGCTGACAGATCTTCCAGACATCCACCACTAGTGGATGGTGGATGTCTCCATGCACCGTTCGCCCACAATGAGCTGACTATCATAATTAAAGCACCGAGCAGGCAGACATGGGTTCGGCTGGCCGTGTTGCACCATGGATACAGGAACGCTTTCTTTTTTTTTTTTTTTACTAACACCATGACTGCTCTGCTGTCAGCCTTCACGGATCATTGCCTGCGGTTGTAGGAGTCAATTCTCTCTCGGGTTCTTTTGTGCTTTTCCACTATCAACAAACTCACAGAAAAGACTGGCTGAAGATTGCTTCGTTAAAACGTGTGCACTTTGATTTAGCGTGGTATTTTATTTTAACTTTCTAATTTAATCAGCTTATTTAGGGTCCTAAAAAGATTTAAAGCCGAGACTCTGAGCTCCAGCTATCCCGAGGGAACCTTCAGAGGAACCAGCTTCAAAATGGTTCCATTAGTCTTTGGTCCCTTTTCTTCTGAGGGTGAGTGCCAGCACAGTTTTCTCTGCCTTTACCCCGCATGGTTCAAACAGTGAACATGGACACACTCACTCCCAACACAGCAGTTGAAAAGGGCGGATGATTTGCCTAAACCAGACGGTGCAGCACAGGAAATGAAGCAGGAGCACACGCTCCATCTAAATATCAAAATATATATTTTGTCATACTTGTCATTAACAAGATTTGCCAGTGGGGGTGAATTAAAAACCTGTTTCAGTGTGTTCTGTGCTGGGTGTCTCCACCAGCAGGACGATTCAGCCTCGAGTGTACTTGTGTTCAGGCAATGGTGTACTTCATCGTTTCTATTAGAGGGACGTATGCAGGATGCTGATTATATAGTAGGATGTTTGTTAGGGACTGACGGTGAGCAGGTATTGTATTAAATATGGCAGCATAATCTAGGTTTCAGTCAGCTAATCAGGAGCTAGGAGCAAGTACACAGCTGTGTATCCACTCAAGATAAATTATGTATGTCTGTATACAGTATGTAGTACGCTCTATATCTTTTTATTGCAGGCCTATTTGGGAGAGGTCTTTTAACCCAGAGTTGTAATTTAAGTCTGAATATGATGTGGGTTGATCGGGAATCGATTTATTATTTACCAGAGCAGTAGATATATTTGCCATCTTTGACAATCCTAAATTTCAGTGAGGATTTTCCTTCAACATAAGTAGATTCTTTACTCAGATAATAGTGATACTCATAAAAGTACATTATCTGTACAAGATACTTATATTTGCCCAAATCTACTGTTAATAGGTGAAATTGTCAGGTTTTGTCCCACTGAATAAATGAAAACATTATATTATCCATTTATCTTTCCACTTAGTGCTAACACTGTTAGCGCCTGATGCTAACAGCCTTTCAGCACTTCAGACCATTGTGCGGTTGAGTTTGTGTTCTGCCAACGGTGGCTAGCTTTACCATTCTGTAATTGAATTTAACACCTGCTGAATTTACCTTGACTGACCAACCGGCTGCACGACTTCAATTCGCTGCTATTAATGTTCAAACTCGCATGATGTTCCGGCGACGTCGGCATTCTGCCCATCGCTCGTTTAAATCACAGTAAGGTGTGCAGACTTGGATCGGCTTCTGCCCGCCAGCTGGTAAACCGCCTGTTAATTGTTAGAAGGGATGCTTTTCGTATTACTATTATTACCAGTGGCAGCCGACAGTGATGTTGTGCCAATTAAAATTCAATACCTACATCATTAGTGGTGAATATTTTCTTCCATGTGGGCTCATGGAAGAAAATAAATTGCAGTGTGAAATTCTATTTAATGATTTATAAAACTATTATTATTTTGAAGAAATATGTGAAGGAGGTACTTGGACACACACACATGTTTCAGGGAGAGGTACGGAGACGGGAGAGGGATGGCACTGAATAGCTAATCTTTCATGTCAGCATATGGATGCTTCAATTCTGCCATATGCGCCTGAGAGAAATATCCCCTTCAGTGAGCACTTCCTCTTTCTTCTGCACGTCCTTGGGGGTCTCCATCCCTCTCCACCACTCCTGTCATGCGAGCCTCGCATGCATCCTCCCCTGGCTTGTGTCACCAACCACTGTCTAAGTGTCTCAGCTGTCCCCGTCTCCCCGTGGCTCTGCTAGCTCTGCAGAGCTCTGTGCCAAATGTGAGGTAATTAAGACACAAAAAGAGCTTTCACTCAGTTGGGAAGAGGATTGAAAGGCTCATATCTGTCAGAAGCGGCAGCATGCTGCTAATTTTGCCTGATTTGAAAGCACTTCAAGGGTGTGCCAATTAATATGTGCACACAGTATAGGCTGTGGCATGTGTCTTGCATGGCTGGGGAGAAGAAAAGTTTATTTGCATCTTGATGATGTTCCTCCTCTGCCAGAAAGCAATGAGCTACTCATGCGCTGCATGCAGGCTACAGTTAGCTTTCATCACATAATGTAATATTCAGCTTGGAATATAAATCAGATTAACAGCCAGTTCTGATTATATTTTATTGCACATCAGATGTCAGTTTGCCGACATCTGATAAGACGGAATTTTCTCATTGGAAAGAGCATGAAAAGGTCTGCAATCAAAGTTAGAAATGTAATTTTCTTTTAAACGCCTCATGCATCCCGCAGACATCATTCAGTTGGAACAGAATGGGCTGGTCACTATGATTTATGTTGCTGCTAAACCCAAACAGATGAGCAGAAGGTTTCCTCTCGTCGTCAGAATGAGACACAGAGGCCTCGTTTCTGGCTCACGATTAGATCTCTTCAAATGCATGGTGCAGTATATACTATGGAGAAGTGTTTAACCACAAATAAGTAGCATTACAAACCCTACAGTATGTTAAGGTGTACAATGTATGGTATTTTCTTTTGTAGTACTGTAATTAAATTTCCATTCTTCTCTTGACAGCATGATGCTAATACCAACCTGGTGTTTTAAATTATTTGAATGTGCATTATTAGTCACACATGAATGAACAGAAATTCACATATATCTGCTGCTCCGTCTGCTGCAACAAAGGTTTACAGAAACATTATGAAAACTAACCAGCGACTCTTTCTGGCTGTCGTTGCTTTCCATTCTCGGGAAAATGAATCAAAAGGAATGGATTCTTTTCAAAGGTCTGCACTATAAAATGCGAAAATGAGAATGTAATTTATAATCTCAGCACTTGACCTTCAGTGCGATTGTAGTGTGCTCACACTCAGGCATTGAATGCTTTCTAATTTAGCTAATCATTGCTTCACAGTCTTTTCCACATGCTGGAAATCTACTCTACGGCTTTTAAGAAGTGTAATTCAATATTGTGCAGTGTTGTATTTTAACTATTTGGGTGGGGGGGGGGATAATTCAAACTTTAATAACATATCAAGCATCTTGAACCAGCCGTACATGCTGCAACATGCAGGCCGTGATACTCATAATGGCACGATGATGTCATGAGTGACATCACTCAATGCTCCTGGATGAGTCATAATGAAGGAGTGAGAATGACTCCCTCCTCTGCCTTTTGACACCTGTATCACATCCCCACAGAGGAGGGGGGGGTGAACAAGCAGCCCGCCTATTGAAGAGGCCTTTCAATGATAATAGTGCTGACGCTGCTTCTCTTCCTTCCCAGTCTGGGCATGCAGATTGCTAACATGTAGCTTCCATCGCTGCCTTGCCTTAAAGCTCAAGTGGTCTGTCCTGTGGAAGGTTTGCAGACTTTCCGCTGGTGATGAGGCAGCTTGCTACCCACTGTGGCTTTATGTGCAGCGGAGGAATGGAGTCCGTGGCATCTAAGAGCTGGAGCCGTGGCCCTGCTCATCCAACGACCAACCAACAGCTCCTGCAGCAGCATTATCAGCCCAACGGGGCTCCTCTCAGCATCTCAAGTCTCTCACGTCTCCTGCCATGTTTCAAATCAGAGCCTGGCTTGACGAGGCGCTGAGTCCTTGTCCCTCCAGCTTATGTGTTGTGTAAACCAGCGGTGTGAAACGGGCGCCCAAGAATATACCACCTGCTTTATAGAGATACTGAGAGACTCAAGTTGCTGTTAAATATATTGCAAGGATAATAAAAGTGTGCATTTGGACAGCCTAGTTCATTGAATTGGATTTTTACTTCACTAATTCACTGAGTCCAACAAGCAAAGGGCGTCTCGTAACGGATTATCATCTATAAATGTGATGTTAGCATATAGTCTGGCTGCTCAGTAAACAATTACTGACTGTAAATTGATAATGATGAACTGATTATTGCAACTACAGAGGACATTCATCAACTTCTTTAGTCGGGGTGATATTTGTTGAGGTATTTCTGCTTGTGGTTGTTTTTGTGAGACCATATAATTTAAAAAAATAGCTCAGCTATATTCTATGTACTCTTTTCCAATTTAGAGACAGAAAGCTGGTCCCACTAAATAATGTATTAGGACTACCGCTAGGATTTAAGGGCTGAGGGAATTTTCCAGTTATGGCTCAGGTAACATTTGCTCTTTCTAGAGCCACATAGAGAACCAGCTCTGCCCCGACAGACAAGACTTGGCCTGCATCGATCAAAAAACAAGGAGTGACAGAGCGGACTAACACCAGAATGGAAACATGTCCCTCCCTTTACCGTTTCCATTTTTCATCTGCTGTAAATATATTTTGAGATAGATTCCAACCCTGAGCTGATAATATTTAATTTGATCCCTCCCGTGCATTATTTGCACAATGCAACCGGCAGTCGTAGCTTGTGCTTTAAATGGTAAGTCGACATTTAAATTCTGCACGGAATTCAGAATTCTCCCTCCTGTTATACAACAAAAGGCAATTATTCCATTTGTTTCCTTATACAATGGCCTCTGGATAATAGTAATGCGGGCTTTCGGGTGAGTGGAGGAGACGCCACCGAGTTATCTGCCTTTCCCAGTGTTCGTCTTTGCCTTGGCATTATAAATAATAGATTACAAATGAGAGCGTGAGTTTGGCTGGCTGGGAGGTGAGTCTAGAGCAGCTGGAGGTCAGAGCTCCACAGCCGGGATCAGTCTTCTACACAACGCGAGTATTTATATCAGGTGTTTATCACCCAAAGTAACTCTGTGAAGGACATGGTTGTTCCAGCTACAATGTCAGCTTGGCTCTGCTGTTTTTTGGTGCTTCACTTGCTGAATATTCAGGCTGTGGAACAAAACGCGTTTTATCGTTCCTGTCTCGGGCTTAACTGCCTTTATAATTGTTCAGCCGGTAGGGACTGGGAGCAACACGCTAAGCTAATTATCATTTTAGAGCAACTCGCAAAACAACTCTAAACAACTGCTATTGTGTAATAAGTGTTAATAAAACACGTTATTCAGAACGAGAGGCATGAAAAGGGAGTGACGAGAGACAAAAGCTGCATGCGTTGCTTCTAGCTGTGGATTAACGGCGCTCTGATCGGTGCCGGTGTCTCTAATGAGGCTGAGTGTTCGGAGAAAGGGACATCAGTTTAAATGAAGCACTGGATTCAGTTCCCACTGCAGAATAAGAGAGAAAAATGTATGGAGAAGTCTGAAAGGCCGAGTGGACCCAGCTCGACCACTCCGGCCCCCCTCCTTCACAAGGGAGGAAGAAAGGTCCACCAGGAGAGACATGTGGGCCAAAGTGATTTTATTCATGGGGTTTTTAAGTAATTTGTATCAGTCTTGGATGAACCAGTGAGGGCGAAGGTGAAGAAGCAGAGGCGAGGAAGGTGCTGGTTTAAAGTTGCTCATGGCCCTGGTCAGCAGGGGGTCACTCTCTGGGGAAGAGTTCAAGCTGGGGGGCAGAAACCTTGGCCTCACATTAAGGATGATAAATATTGAAGGGCTTATTATATATATAAAAAGTTTAATTCTGCGGTTATTGGAAGGGCAGTGGTTCAAGCCCCAGTCTACATGCCAATGTATCCTTGAGCAAGCTATTAGCCCCAACATGCTCCATGGGGCCATGATGTCTGCCCACTGCTCCACGGTCATGGGTGAAATGCAGAGAAGAACGCAGGACATTACGCTATGGATGCGATCGATTGTGGAAGAGTTTCTGCATTCTTGTTTCTTGTCAGGAAACAGCAGCGAGACGGCCAGTCACACTTCCTGTTTTCATCCTTCGGGTAATCAATACTGACTGATGAATGGAGACAGAGGAATATTTACGCGAGTCACAGCAATGCTGGGAAACTCGTCAAAAACAAGTCCGTCTGGAGACCGGAGTCCTTTGATGAGCAAATCAGAGATTCTACCCGATGAAAAGACACGCATTAGTGCTGCCTCTGTCCGGAATGGGAGGGGTGCGAGGACGTCTTTTTGAATAACTGAAAAAGGACTTGCTGAAGAAGCAGTAGTTGCGCTTTGGCGCATGGCGTGCTCTACCCTCCACTTTGTTTTATTTGTGTACAGGACCCCCAGTGAACACAAATGATGAATAGCAAATCCAAAGGGGGGAAATTAGCATGAAAAAGTCCTTGCATTCCAACTGATAGACAAAATATCTGCACTTACTTTAATGAGGGGAGATAAAAGTTGCCACAGTGTGCGGTGGGCAGCGCCGTGATTGATGTTGCACATTAAGAGTATGCGAGCGAGTGTGAGCCAATATCACAGCAGCCTTGTCGGTGCATTGTCCCCAACTAGCCTTCAAGGACTCTATCTGCTCACCTGCCGTTCTACCAAACAAGCCCCTTCTGGCTGAGCTTCCTCACGTTTTCCACATTCCCTGCATAGCCGCGTCTCTCCCTGACATGGATGCCTTCTTTCCCTTCCCTGCAGCACACCTCAGCAGACTAACAGCTCCACTTTTTTCAAAGTGGCCACAACAGAAGGACAATGATGAGAGAGCTGTCTCCCAGCTGCCATTTCCTCTTTCTGCTCCAATGGCTCACGTCACTGTAATTGACTGTTGTGTATCTACAAGAGCGGTCGTTGCTCAGATCCCTAAGATTCTTGTCAGGAGCTGTCGGGGAGCTTTTCATTCAGTGACCTCAACAAATTTCTTATGGGGTCCTGGTGATCTTTCAGGAAACCCGACAATGGTGTTTGTCATGTGTTAAATTGCCAGAACCAAAGGATGGGTGTTAATTTAGTCCTCAGCTAAAGGACACCACGTATTTCTGTAATGACTTCAAATCGGCTGAAGAAACCCTGAATAGCCTATTTTATTTCCTCCTCCGCTCAAAGTTCATAATAAAGTCGACATGAATTCTCTCCTGTTAAACCGAACCCAGATGAGATGTGTGAGATGGTCGGTGAGAGCGGTCGCACCGCTGCTGAGCTCCCGGCGAGCTCCCGCATTCCACCTCGTTCACTGCTCTACAAGAGGAAACAACATCTTCTTCTGAAATCCATCCTAAAAATATTGAACTATTTTGTGCTGATCTATGCGGTAACCTTACAGGGATTAATTTTCATCGAGTCCCAGGAAGTACTTTTACCGAGGATATCGGAAAGAAATGGATCGTTTCCGTGCGCCGCTTCTTCAGCGCATTTTAAAACTCTGGGCGATCTGAAGCGGTTTCAATCCAGGAGGAGAAACGTGCACCACCTGGACGGCAGGACAGTAAGGAAAATCATCTGTATGAGTCTACTTCTGTCCGGAAATATACACCCAAACCCGGGACCCGGAGACGCGAATTCTACGTTCACGGAGACGCCGTTCGACTCGCCCTTCGTCGCCGCTCACAACATCTGGAGCAGCGACACGTGGAGGCCGCGCCCCGAGGACTTCGCGACACGTGGAGGCCGCGCCCCGAGGACTTCGCGACAAACCTCCCGAGGTCAACCCAGCCAAACGCCACATCGCCCACCACCGAACCCCCCCAGCAGCAAGACGGAGAAGGAGCAGCGCAAGCTTTCTCCCTGTTTTCACTTCCGGCACTTCGCGCCGAGGGATGCAGCCAACGCGCGACGGCGCGTCACGGAATTCCCCCGGCGCAGATACGTCACGGTGACGGAAGGGGCTTCCCCCACCGCCCTGGAAACACAGACAGGGTCACATCGAGCAGAGGCCTCGGAAATGCGGATTATTCCCCCGGAGTTTTTCGCCACGAAGCAACGCCTGAGAACACCAGCTGCACTCCCACCCCTCAGCTGCACTCCCCCCCCAGGTATCGGTCGGCCATTCCCTTTGTTTACGATCGATACCGCCACCCCAGCGCCCCCCTCCTGCCCAACGGCCCCACCCTACCCCATTCACCGGCGGACAATACCCCCCCATCGATACCCCCTCCTCCCCCCAGCGTCCCCCCAGAGACAGTGAATAACAAAGGCTTCTACTCCACGGAAGATATGAATAACATTTTCTCGGGGAGAGGTCTTCACATTATTCATCTCAACGTGAACAGCTTGACATGCAAATCCAAGATGTCCGAGTTAACATCGATGTTTGGCAACGGTAAGGTTGGAATTCTCTCCTTTTCTGAAACCAAACTGGATGATTCTTGTAAAGACACTGAGATTGAGATTAAGGGATACACTGTTATCAGGAAGGACAGGGACCGTCATGGGGGCGGGGTCTGCATCTACGTTAGATCAGACCTCAACTTCACCGTTCTACCAGAACTAGGAACAGACACAGAGTCTGTCTGGGTAAAAATCATTTATCCCAGAGCTAAACCTCTGGTCATTGGCGCAGTATACAGACCCCCAGACCAAAATTCATTCTATGATTTATTGGAGAAGCATGTGATCGGCTTGGGAAGCTCGGAGGTCATTCTGATAGGAGATTGTAACACCAATGTCCTTCGGAAAGACACCCCGACTTTCAAATCCTTCAGCAGCTTCTGTAATCTGCATAACTTTACCCAGCTGATTCAGCAATTTACAAGGGTAAGCACCACTTCTAGAACCATCATAGACCTAATCCTGACATCGGACAAATCTAGAATCAAAAACAGTGGTGTCATCGAGTGCAATTTAAGTGATCACAACATGATCTTCTGCACTCGAAAAATTCATAGACCTGCAGCCCATTGTCATACCACAATAAACTGCAGAACCATGAAGCATTACTCCCCAGAAGCTCTAACAACAGCGCTGGAGGAAACTGATTGGTCTGAAACTTTAAACTCCGCCTCTGTCGAGGGGACCTGGTCTTCCTTTAAATCTGCATTTCTGTCCGTAGTCGATAAGATAGCACCCATAACTGCTGTTCGGGTCAGAGCCCGTACAGAACCTTGGATGAAGGGGGAAATATTGAATGCCATCAAGCTCAGAAACAAATGTTACTCTGAGTACAGAAAAACCAACAACGAGGAACTACTTGAAAAAAGCAGAAAACTACGCAATGAGGTTAACAAAATGATAAAAAATGCCAAAAAGAATTTCTTAAATGAGAACATTGAGGCAAACAAAAGTAACCCACAAAAACTGTGGGAGGCCCTAAAACAATTAGGCTGCAGCAACAGACTCCAAACAAAAACCAGTAATATCTGCATTAACTCAAGTGGTTCGCTCCAGACCGACAGGTTGGTGGTAGCAAATTGTTTTAACAGCTTTTTCACCACTATTGCCACCCTGTTGGTCAGCAAACTTCCCCCGCATTCAGGTCTGTACGGTTCTGACCACATCCAAACTCACTATGAGAAGCTAGGTGCCAAAAAGGACACTTTCTCTTTCACACCTGTAAATACCGTTGATGTGCTAAAAAAACTAATTGCCCTTCAACCTAACAAGGCCACAGGCCTTGACAACATACCCACCCGGTTCCTCAGAGACGCAGCTGTCTCTATCGCCCCCGTGGTAACCCATCTGATAAATTTATCCATCAATCAGTGCCACGTCCCACAGGAATTCAAGACGGCGCGGGTTATCCCTCTGTATAAAAAAGGAAACAAATTAGAACCTGGCAACTACCGCCCTGTTTCCATCCTTTGTTCCATCTCAAAGGTTATGGAGAGAATAATCCAGGAGCAAATCAACCGCTACCTCGCCGAGCATAGCCTGCTCTTTGAATTCCAATCAGGCTTCAGAACATCCCACTCCACTGACACGTGCCTCATATATCTGACCGACTACATTAAGCGTGAAGTAGACTCGGGCAAGTACTGCGGCATGGTTATGCTGGACCTCCAGAAGGCCTTTGACACCGTTAACCATTCAATCCTATTGAATAAACTAGGGGCGATTGGTTTTGATAGCACATCAACAAACTGGATGAAATCGTACCTTGAGGGACGAGAACAAATGGTAGACATAAACGAAACCTTGTCCTCGTCCCTCCCGGTAAGCTGTGGGGTTCCTCAAGGCAGCATTCTAGGACCGTTACTGTTCCTCCTATACATTAACGACATGAGTGCTGCCTGTAACTGCAAATTGTTCCTGTTTGCTGATGACTCAGCACTCCTGATTTCGGGAGAGGACAAAGTGCAGGTTGAGGAGGCTCTCAGCTCTGAGCTCACCAGAATCCGTACTTGGCTTACTGATAACAAACTGTCACTACATCTTGGTAAAACCGAATCGATTCTTTTTGGGTCTAAACACTCTCTACGTGAGATAAATGTTAATGATTTCAAGGTCACAGTCGATAATACAGTCATCTCCAGCAAAGAAGAGATTACCTATTTGGGCTGTGTTCTTGACAAATACCTGTCTGGTGATAGTATGGCAACTAAGGTGATCAAAAAAGTCAATCAGAGAACAAGATTTTTGGGCAGAATGTCTGCTTTTGTCAACAAAAGTGCTCTCCGGACGCTTGCTGGAGCCCTCGTTCAGCCCCTCTTTGACTATGCTAGCACCTCCTGGTATTCAAACATCAAAATGTCCCTGAAAACCAGGCTCCAAACCTCCCAAAACAAACTGATTCGGCTACTCCTCAATCTGGGGCCCATGACCCACCTTCTTCCTGGACATTTTGCTAGCCTAAAATGGCTCAGGGTAGAAGACAGGGTTAAACAACTCAAAATGGGATTGGCATTTAAAATAGTCAATGCAGCTCTGCCCTCAGTCCCCTCAATCCCTGCATACCTGACGGAACACCTCCACAGATTTAGTGACACCCACAGCCACAACACTAGAGGGAGCTCAAACAACAACCTGATTACCCCCTCCTATAGGACTAACATGGGTAAATCATCTTTTTACAATACGGCCACCCAAGGGTGGAACGGATTGACTCCCGCCCTCAAAACATGCACCTCTTTGGCCTCCTTCAAAAAGGGCCTAAAAATACACCTTTTAGGGGGACAGAAACGGAGATAGTCATCACGACTCTCTCCGGATCAAACCCCCCCTCCTTTTTTTTGTCCACCTACGTTGCACGTATTAATTGCTTTAGTAATTTATTGTAATTTATGTAAGTTATTTATTGTCATTTTGCATCAGTGGTGTAATTTATTTTAGATTAATTGTTAGTTTGCACTGGCGGTGTAAAAACATTTTATTTTTGTTTTTCTAATGTTACGTTGCATCAATTGCGTAATTTAATATTGGTTTTATTTTTATTTGTATTGTTAATTGTGGATGATTTATGTACGAAGGACTTTCAAAGGAAACAAGCCCGCAAGGGTTTTTTTGAAATGCTCCTCTTAGACCGGATGTTTGACGTTATTTGTACTGTAATACATGCTACTGTGTGACTGTACTTGTACTCTAACATCATCATCATCACCCCTAACTAGCCCGGATCATATGAACAGTCCATTAGACTTTGGCACAATCCCTCACCTCTCTTCTTGTCCTGGGCTCTCCTGCATATTTAAAAGACAGCACCAGTCACAGGGCAAGGGACGGAGATGTCCGGTCCCGTCTCTGTATTATGTGTCAGAAAAATATGTCTTTATCTCCTCCACTAATGGGCGCCATAGACCAGCTCTGGCCTCACCAAGACCTTATTAACACTTTTTTATTAGTTATTCCACAGAGTGCTTTGCCAGCAGGTCAGCAATACCACCTCTCCTGAACCCGACCATCAATTTGCATGAGCAAGTGATTTTTCTCCCAACTGGAGCCCCCTGTCAATCAAACACAGACTTCGAGCATGAACTTTGCCGGTTTTCAGTCACTGAAATTGACTCTGGGGTGCAGATTGCTCCCTGAAAGCCTCCAGAAACATGCAGCTTCGGTGAAATGGTCAAACCAAAATGTTCTGTAGGTGTGAATGTACATGGTTGTTTGTCTCTCATGTGTCCCTGTGATGAGTTGGCATCTTGTCCGGGGTGGACCTCACCTCTTGCCCGTAGCCAGCTGAGCTAGGCTCTGTAAGGCACATAAAGCAGCTGTCGACGAGACGATTACGATGTTCTCGTCTACAAGCAGATGATGGATGGATGGACTACAATAATAGAATGATTCTCTCTGACCAATCATTGGGTTTCAACGAATCACATGAACATTTATAACTGATTACGTAACTGAAGATAGATAGATAGATAGATAGATAGAGTTTTTTTTTATGACAGAAATGGCAGCCCCTCTAGCAGAATTAACAATCCATCACTGAGAGATGAAAAAGTGGGCAGAAGATTGAAATGACAATTTTATTTGATAAAATAAATCTAATAATAATCTGTTCCACCTCTGGACTGATGAGCATTCTGTGGTCACCCTATGAATCAAGTCCTGACTTGTTATTCCTCATGTTCACCAAACGTTTTTATGGGCGGATGTTTCCATCTTCTGCCTCATCAGCCCAGAGTGTTGTTTACACGGGCTGGAAATAGGGATGCTGCCCATGGGCTTGTTGTTCCCCTGCATCTGATTCATTTGGAGGAACAGGAGATGACTACCTCACAATCAGAGGGATTAGTTTTCCTTAATGCCCTGTCTTCCTCAAAGGTAAACAGAAAGGCCGATAGCCGTTAGTCTGCAACAGCAGAACAAAATTATTGGTGATGCCTTTCAAGTCCTTTCCCTTGATAGTCCCTGCAAACTCTACTAGCCTTTGAACTATTGTCTTTTCATTCATTCATTCATTCATTCATTCATACAATCAATTAGTGCTGCTTCAGTATACCCACCATTCCACACAAATCATATTCTTAAAAGCAATAATTGCATGCTATAAAAACAAAAGTGACTTCCTCCACCAGGCAGAATTAAAAGTTGGGCTTTGCAAGTTAATGAAGTGTGGCACGCGCTAAGTCGAGGATGGAGGCTTTGTCTGAAGCAATCACTTCTGCGGATGCTGCGGCTTGGCTGTGTTTCATATCAATGAGGCAGAGATATGGAAAATAATTAAAATGGACATATTCATCTAAAGCGCTGGCAAGCTGCATTTTTAATACACTACCAAATTTGCATGTCGGCTGTCAATCCACTCTCCTGGCTGAGGCAGAAAGTTTCAATCAATCATAGTGTGAGAGTTTCTGCAGCAGTGGCAGGGATGCTCAACCGGTAGAGCTTCAGAGACAATGTGTGACAACGTGGCAGTGATTTACAGAGAAGAGTTTAAGCCGCTGACAGCGAGGGAATAGGAAAGTGTACCGGAGTTCTTCTGTGACCAGAGCAATTAATACAAGCCTGCGATCGGGCTCCACTCTGCATAGGCTGGGCGAGGCCCGATGTGCTGTAGCGCTGACTCCCTCTCATCGTTCAGAAAACGTTGATACAATTACTGGAGACTGAAGCCTTAAACTGCAGTTCTTTTACCCAAGGCGGTGGAAAAGTGCAGTCCCATCTGGCAACAGCACAGACACACAGCGGATTAGGGCGCATCCTCATTAGTCTGGCTTAGTCTGGCAGAAACCTTAACCTCACTGCATCCTGATTTTAGACGAAAATACAACAGGAAACACAAGAAGCATGGGAATCTGCGAGGAGGGGCGCTGATCCGAAAAGATGGCTGAGGGGACAGGAGTAACGGAGCATGTCCAACTGCCTTTCACTGTCGCTCCTGCGTGTGACAGGAATTAAGATGCTTATTTCATGCAGGTGACCGTGTCCGATGTGCTGCTCTGGCGTTAGCGGCAGTCGGCTTCCACGCAGGGGAGCCATGTTTGAATCGCCCGGGCAGGACTTCATGGTCGACGGGCATCAGGCTATCATGAGACTATTGCTTTCAGAGTCAGGGACATAATGTCCAGACGGCTGCCTCGCGTCTTCTAGTCTGGTGAGATTACAGCTTCACCGTCAAGGATTAGTTGATTATTTTACTGAATTCTCCTCATTTGCTGTTTTCAGGTTATGAGCAAACCCAACCAATCAGATTAATACGTCCCACAAACAGGGCTGCTCCACAATAAAAGCTTATTTTTGACACGACAAGCTGACGGCCCTTCTCTGATGTTCGCTGAGAGGAGGGCGACGTCAGGACTTCAAAAAGGTCCATTAGAAACAGGGATGTTGGGCTGCAGCTGGAGAGGCTTTAGTTTCATGGCGGATCACATGTAGAGTTCAGCACGGGCTTGTTTTGCACAGCGGCACACAGAAGTGAAGCATCCAGCTGTTCTGACCTCCCTCAAGGCTACGCTGCACCATGCACGCACACACACACACAGCATGTCATATAATTAACAAGCAAGCACATTTCCTGCCTGTATAATTAAGAACCATAACCAGAGGACTCCATCATGGCTCAAACTTTTCGCTCTGGCAAGGAAATATCTTTTATTTTATTTTTTTACAACATCTCTTTCCACATTTGCATGGACTTCTTCCACATAGATCACCATTTTTATTCCACCTTAGCGTCTCTCAGGCAGAACAAACCAAAAAATAATGAGGCTTGGTGTGATTTAAATTCAACCGCAGTGCTTATTTACTGTTTAACCGAACCGTGACACCAAGGCGTGTTAACGCTCAGATCCATCCACAGATCCAGGACCAGTTCAACGCCGGGTCACGTTGATGTGATCTGTTTAACTGGACAGAGAAAAGGCTGCGCTCTGTGAGAACAGTGACTGCAGGTAGGATATGCGTATATATATTTTAAAGTAGTATATTATGCTGCTGAAGCCATTCTGCTCTTGTAGACATGAAGAGCGCTTTGGAGGCACTATGAGCGCGGGGGAGGCCACCCTCCACCACCCTGAAGTGATTGTATGCTGCTGGAATGCTGAAGATAAGCAGCAGCAATGCTTAAACCAAACCCGAGAGCAGCTTTTCATTGATTTGAAGATCCAAACCACAGTAATACCCTCCTTCGGGCACAAGACAGAGATGCTGAAAGGAGCTAAAACGCTTGCATGTGCGTCGCATATTTCTTTTCTCTATGAAAGATCTCAAGTTGTCACGTTTCATTTGTTTTCGCAGCAGAGAAATCAAAGACTACACGCTGCACGAAAACACAGATCTGTGTACGATGCCGATGCCCCGTGCTGCTGTTGTAATATTTGTACGTTTAAAAAGAATAAGGATTCATAAAACCTAATTATTTTTGTGTTTCACCAGTGGTTTATTTGTTGTTGTTTTTCCTGGCTGCCTCTGAATACCGTTGTGAAATGGACCCCCTCCAGGGGGAAAAGAAAAAGCAAGGTGGAAAACAGATTATTTCATACAAACAAAAATTCAATAGTTCCTCATTAGAAATTAAAATGGAGAGAGGCTTTGAGGCCCTGCCCAATTTATTGCAGTCCAAAACAGAGGCGTGACACAGACAAAGACGAGCGTCTCGTCCAGCAGCCACACAAGGCTGGGAGACGCTGGCGGCTACTGGGCGAAGCTGGCGGCTACTGGGCGAAGCTGGCGGCTACTGGGCGAAGCTGGCGGCTACTGGGTGACGCCGGCGGCTACTGGGCGAAGCTGGTGGCTACTGAAACAGTGACACTGAAGCAGCGACGCTGAAGCCGCGACACGTTGGCGAGCAAGGGAAGAGGAGCGAGACGAAGACGCAGCAGAGAACACGTTTAACTCTCCAGTTTTTACTAGAGCACTCAACCGAGGTGAAACAAGTGCTACAAACACTTTTAATTAAACATTCCAAAGCAGCCCGGTCCCTGCAAGGCCACACACACACACACACACACAGGTCTGGTTTGTGGAGTCAAAATGGATGAGAATAAATCACCAGAGCTCAGCTAACATGGCTGCATACTAATCACCACATTACCCATGAGAACACACTGCCCCCCCCCCCTAAACAATGGCTGCATGTGTGTGTGTTTGTAGATGTGTGTGTGTGAGCTTACAGTCACCTTCTCCACACTGAGTGTGTGTTTCTGTGTGTTTAATTGCATAAAGCAGAGGGGCGCGTTCATATGAACAATTTGGGGGGGAGGGGGGGGGTGCAAATTGAATCTGGAAATATTTCACCTCCGCCTGTGTGTTGTTGATCAGCGGCGTTGCAAGTGGAACCTCATGTGGGGGGGGGGGGGGGCTTTAGCATCCGGCAGGCTAGCAGCACGAGGTTCGTAGGTTAGATTAGAGTTCAGTGAATGCTCTGTGGTTTACCTTTAGGATGGCCCCGACCCAGCGTCACGAAGCCGGAGGAGATGAAATTGTGAAGCTCGGCGCCCCCACTGCTCCGGATGCTCTCCTTCCCATAGTAGAGACCTGCTCAAACACACACAGAGGATAGTCAAACCATTTCCCTCCACATTTTCATCTGCATCTGTTGGCTGGTTGAGAGACGGATTTTATCGAAAGATCCGACACAATCACGCTCCCGTTCAACAAACCGTGGAGGGGTGGGGGCCCGGCTCCGGGGGGGGCTAAACAGATGTGTAAGAACGTTTGGTATTGATGAAGGTACACCCTCCACTTCCTCCTCAGTCTTTTCAGCATGTCGAGAGTTCCAATTTAACAGGGAGACTGGGAGTTTGCGGTTAGGGCTAAGGTCTGGGTTGTGGTTGGGGGGCAGGGTTCGGGCGGGGGAGGTAGAGTTGGGTTCAGGGAGGGCTTGTACTGCAGCCGATCACATTGAGTTTTCCAATTTCTCGAGGTACTGTGACACGCATGATAAAAATATCAAAGGAGGTAGCTTCGCAGTCGGTCACATCAAATTAGGCTCAGTTTGACTCGCGTGCACGAAGACGACGTCGGCCTCCTCGTGCTCAAACCATTGTGTTCTTACACGGATCATTCCCAGAAATAAATGCCTTTCCTCTTCATCTGCACCTCAATATAAAATCACTAAACCCAAATGATGCCTCAAACGTTTGAAGGGGCGGGGCCACACCTGGATTATTGCTTTGAAGAACTACCTGGATTTAACTGAAAATGAGTTTGGGGTAAAGGTGATGCTCTTATTATCTGTCTGATCCCAAGGAAAGGAGCCTACATCCAGATGTGCTGTTTCTGCTCCCCAGTTGTGGACTGCTGAATCCCTAACTTTTAAATGAGGGTTCATCGATCAACCGGATCTGGCAGCTGCGAAACAATTTTATTAAGTTAAAAACCTCCCCGTGAGCGTTTCTGTGAGATCTTAAGACATTATTTCTCTGAAGGAAAATACGACCAACCATCAGCTCCTCTCTCGGTGTGTGTAAAAGCTGCAGCGCTTACACGTCGGCTGGAGTGTTTCCTGCTGACCTTTATAAATATTACATTTCTCTTCTGTTTTTGTTCTGTAATCCAGGGTGAGACAAAAAGTCGTTGGAGGAGACAATTAAGTTCTGGACCGACGGGCATTTTACAGCCGTTATGTCCTGAAATGGTCCATTTTATTTTTATGTATTTTGGACGTCCTTTTAAATAACAACAGCATGTTGGGGGCCCGTCAGAAAAAGCTTTTAAAAATGCCACCGATACTCTCGCCGGGTCAACTGGTGAAGCAGAACTCCTTTGAAAATAACGACACAGCCCAAGTTGGAGATAACAGCAACATTTAAAAGAGTCCCTGAAATGAAGTAGAATAAAAACATAATGCTTGTGGAATAAAATGGATACCCTAGAAATAAGAAGGCTAATATTTAATTATTAAAGCAATTTATTTTGTTGTTTAAAGATTCCAACATTTTGAACCTGGCAGACTCTCACCAATTAGAAGCTCTGCTGAGTTCTTGAATTCTCCTCCACTTCCCTGGCGTTTCGCTGATTCACTGGGATCATTTTAAAAACATTGCAGGGAGAACACAGAATTGATCGACTAATCCTCTCAGCTCTGATCACTGGAATTCTTCTTTCACATGCCACAAAGGTTGGGCATGAATCTGAGTTTAAAACCGAGTATGTTAATGACGAAGAGGAGCGTCGGGGCGTTTCCATCACGTTCTCAGTCGGCGATTTCTCCCCACAGCGCCGTCCCCTCAAGCACAGAGGGATGAGAATTGGTAGGAACCACACAAACAAGCATTGTGTGATGATCTTCTGGAAAAAAAGCAATATATTTCAACCCCCACATCCCAACGCACTCTGAACTCAATCACACCCCGAGCTCGCCGTGCTGCGTTCACGGCTGCTGATAGCAAACGTGCGGAGGTTATTTTCTCTTTCCATCACAGCAGCGGTTCAATGTGTGACCTGCACACGCCGTCATTGTGGTTCGCTTTCTTTTTGTCACCCTCGTCATTGGTAGGCTGCGCCACGACCCACTGCGACAACCCTTGAATGTGAAAGATCCTTGAAGAGCAGCCCCCTACCATCCTCCCGTTTCCATTTGCCGCTCATTAAGGTGAGGTTGCATGAAGAGCCTGCAGGGGAAGGCGACGCATTATGAATTTATCGTCCTCCGTACAAAGAAAATTGTGACTTTCACCTCAGCCATGTGCCATTGAACTGAATGTGCACCGGAACTAGGATTCATATGGTAATATTTATTTAATCAGACTCCGTCAGGAGACACCCACCCCTCTGAATTACCTCTGAGTGTGAGAAAATGTGAATAATAAGATAATCATACCATGAACCGAGCTGGATGTGCCGTCACTGTGGAGGTTATCGGACTCCAAGGTCGATTAAGCTTTAACACAGCCGGGCGGCGGTGATTTAAATGGTATAGTGATTTTATAGCATTATCAGGGGCTGATCCGAGCGGACACGGAGCTTCCTGCATCAGTTCAATAAAGGCGTTGAGCCAGAGTTCATCAGGACATATTTTCATGTTTTCCACACGCAACCTCAGTCTGGAGCGTCTTCGCATGAAAAATTTTTAGCATTCGTTCTCGTGAAATGCATGCCCGTCATCTTTTAACCCCGTCCCTGCCCTCTCGTAAAAAAAAGAATAATGGTGCATTGCAGTAAGTTAGGATCCACATTGGTCCATAATTAACTGGTGCTGCTGCAGAAAGGAGATATTCACAGCTGAAACCTCTTCACCCACATGCATGGGGGTGGGAAAAGTGAAAAGGGTCCGGTTGTATAATATGGGGCAATAATGAGATCTGGGGCAAGAGACAATTAGGTAGAGTCTCTCGGATGCTAACGGCGGCGCACTTAGGGAGGAAGCTACTATTAAACATGTTGATGCAGTCAGCATAGCAATGTTGGTTTTAACACAAGGGTGATCATTACCTGGCCAATGAGGAGCCAGTGAGGTAACAGCGGGGAGGTTACAGGCACTCACTTAATTAGGATTAATTGGAGGAAGGAGGCAGTCAGCAGAGGGGGGGGGGGGGGGGTTCAGGTGAGTGGGCGACTAGAGGGGTTTGAATATTATTCTAAAAGTGCCTTTCGGCAAATAATTAAAGCAATTCAATAATGATTTTGAGACTTCTTGTCTGGGTAAAGCATAAAAACACAGCTGTGTGCTTTAAAACTATTTGAAGGTCATTTCAAAGCTGCTAAATAGCTGGACCTGTTATTCTATCATCACAGGTCCAAAGCAGCCGACCTTTAAGCGCCCGAGGTTCCCCCTCCCGCACTAAATGCACTGACTCCCCTGGTCCTTCCAGCGCTGCACCCAGGCTCAAACACGCCAGCCGACACGTTTCCAACCTTTGCATGGAAACACGCTCAAACATCCCTCGTTCTTTTATTCTGATCAATCTAGTGCAGAAAGCCCAGCACCATAATTCATAATTCAAGCCGACTATTCCTTTGTTCTTTGCAGAGCTGCTCCCTGGGAAGTAATTGTTTTTCCTTTCTGTTGAGTGAACCCAGATGAAGGAAGCAGCCGCTCGCCGCAAGACCTGGAAACAATGTTTTATCATTCTGTGCGTGAAGAAAACGACAGAGAGGAACCTAAAGAACGCTTTTCAAAAATAGGGAAATCTTTAGCTGTGGCGGGAGACAAATAAATCAACGCCGTGAAACAGATTAGGGCCACTCTGCATTACCCAGAGCAGCGGTTGTGTTTGACTTTAAACACAGGTAAAGGTGTTTATTCCTCTCTTTCAAGGTGTGCTCCTTGTGGCTGTGGGCTGCTCTGTGTTTACACGCTGACCCTAACGAATCTGTGTCCCGCAACAATGCTGAGAATAAATATAGCAGCACTTGCGTTGGTATCATTTTATGCCGTCTGCACCGTTTCTGCATTCGGCCCTGCTGTTGCTCTAAAAAGAATATTTTGTTCTAATGTTGCTGGGAGTTTATGCAGTGCACAAAGTGTGCCGTGTAAACAAGGCCCGCAATGTGAAAGATAAATCAGTGCACGGTTTTAGGGTTGAGCTCAAGCAATTGATTGCTGTTGTGAGAAATTTGAATTATTGCACTCTCCAAATCAAAGGCAAAACTATTATTCCAACTCTTGACATTAAGTTGATTGGATGCTCTTGGGCCACTCTTGGGCCACTCTCTTGATGGGGTTTCCCCACCTGATTTAAAATGTCGCCAGAAGCCTCTGGATGTGAAGTGCCGTCATTAGCAGCAACGAGGATCCTGAGAAGCCTGCCTCTCCGTGCCAAATGCCCATTTAGGTGCACATTAATATGCATTTTCTTTGCGAGCAACCGCTCTTCAGAGCACCTTGAAGCCTGTTAGGCATCGAGTGGAGCTCCCAATTTATTGGCTCACATTAACCACGCTTTCAAAGGCTGTCATTGCCTTTCATGTCCCACGCCATCAGCAGCGCGGTGGACCCTGATGAGGGGGGGTATGGGGAGTGAGCCTGAGCTGATTTGGTCTGAGTTGCTCTGATTCGTGCAAGCAGGCAAAGCAGTTGCAGTAAAGCAGCAATAGGCTGATAAAGTGATGACCTTTAATGCAGCATAAATGCATGGAAGGTCATTCCAAACGCCTGCCTGTCGTATCCTGCCACGTATCAGCCGTGTCTTCTGCATGGGCAGCTAGCGACTGATAACACACCGATGCAGCGTCTGAACTGCAGCGACTCGGGACGGTGGTGGTGTGGGAGAAAGACGACCAAACCTGTCGGCCGGGTGACAATCAGGAGCGGTTTGGGTTGCAGAGCTGCAGATCTTCGCACAGACACAGGAGTCCCTGTCGAACCACTCAGGGAGTGGCTTATAAGGAATCAATAAAAGTCCCATTTCATACGCTGGGATGCTTCGGGAAAAGCTTTAGCAATGGCCCCATTAACGGCTGCAAAGTCAACACAATGTGTGAAAATGTTTCTTACTTCTCCTTCACACTGCTGCCACGTGCCTTTATTGGGTTTTCTTTCCATTCCAGTGACTCGTCTCTGTTTCTAATACCTTCATCGTTTTCCATCTGTGCCCGTCTCTCTGAGTAGCTTTGCCTCTTTGAATCTGAAGACATCTGTTTTGCCCGGAGAGCCTGCAGGCATGGAGCAGCTTCCCTCCTCCCCTGTTCTCCACGCAGGTTCGAGCCGTACCATCGCGGGGTTAAATCGTGCCGTGACTGCTGCGTGTGCCGCTGTGATTGGCCCACCACGTGACTGAGAGGTCATCTCTTCCAGCCTGTCAGATACTGCGGGGCTGCTCTACCTTGCCAGCCTGCAATTATCTCCACACGCAGGCCCTTCTTGTTCTGTCGCTCCCTCCCTCACGCGCTCGTGTTCAAATCGGATGATTGCTGGATGTTAACATGGGAGATTACGCCGCTGAAAGGGTGAGCACAGTGGGCGCTCTTTAAAAGGGAAACGCAGGACAGAAATAATGAATAACGGCACGCAGAGCGACGTGGGCAAAGCTGTTGAAGTCTGCCCTGGAGCATGTTTGACCAACGGTCGTGACACACAGTTCGGGTGATTGTGAGGCTTTGATTGCTGAGTGGCAGAGAGGAGAGCTCTTACCGTGGTTGGATTTAGAGGTTTGCACGGGGGTGTAGTGGTTCTTTGATGAGCTTCTGACTGGCGTGTTGTCTTTTGGTGAGTCATTCATTGCTGCGAAGTTCTCACAGTCGTATTGCGATATGGGAATGGGCCCCTGCTGCCTCAGGATGTCTGCAAGGGCCCTGGAAATGAGTAAGAAAATACCGGCTGTTAGTGCTGCTCCTGTTGTACAGCAGTTGTTGTTTTTGTCACCTCCTGTTAAGAGTAATGGGATATCGTGTCTGCTTTCTGCTGTTAAGGCTGATTCAGGGCTGCTCCGTCGCTTCTGCTGCTCGACACCTGAAACATGACGAACGCTCACTTGCAAGAGAAACAACGAGCATCTCGTCTAATTGGTTTGAGTCTGGATGTTTTTCAGACTGCGCCAAGTGCATATGGAAGGAAGGCGCCCTCGGGGAGGGGCTGATAAAGAGGAAGAAGCAATCATGATGAAAGAAAGTTTAGAAAGTATTTGTGTGCTTTTCCCGGCATCGCTTCTGACAGAGAAACCAAATGACTCTTATGCCAGCATAACCTTTGCCTTTAAATTAATTCCCCCCCCCCGTTACTTATTGAATGTGCAGTGGGGCATGCATGTCGCACGGCCTTGATGCAGCTCCAACGTTAACACTATCCATTATTCACAGTCCTAAGGTTGCTCAAGTACAATGAATAATGCATCCAATACAGAAAAGCTATTCAATCTCGAGGAAACAATGTGTGTCAGCATTTGTCCGCTGGTCTGTGGGATGTGACCCACACTCCCACGGTGAAGCACCCCAGGAGCAACACCAGGTGGACTCCCACGGTGAAGCCCCCCAGGAGCAACACCAGGTGGGCTTCAAGCCTCTGCCATGGCATTCCATCTCTGATAACTGATTAGATTGTATCTGCAACATAAACTAAACATGAATATTAATGTGGGCTTGGGTCCGTCCCCCCCACACACACACACACACATTGTAGTTCTCTTTCAACTCCTGCTTAATTATTTTTGAGCTTACTCAGATTGACATCCGTGGTCTGATCTGATGTGGAAGTGCCGGATAACAATCGGTGCATTCATGGAAACGCTTTTCCAGCCTGCTGTTTATTTCATTCTTTCTGAATAAGAGGAAAACGCTCTGCTGACGTGTCTTGTGTCCACTGGAGACCGTCTCAGCGTGTTTCTCTCCCTGTACTCAGTGCAGACCGCGGATGACTATCTGCTGCTGCCCCTCAGAGCAGGTGAAAGTCCTCCCACCTTTCTGCACACTCACCTGTGGATGTTCATTTCCTGCGGCGGCTCCGTGGCTTTATCATACGCAACTTTAGCTGACACCCCCAGCACGATGATGAAGGCCATGACCCCGCAGGTGATGTAGACCGCCGTGTTGGTCGGGTCCATTCTGGGGTCGTACGTCTCCCCGGTGGGGACGGGGGAGGGCGCGCCGGTCACCACCCACACCGGGGTGTGGTAGTTCTTGCAGGCTTTCTGGTCCAGCCGGTCCTTCTTGTACTCGCAGCAGAAGCGCATGTGGCACGTCCCGCAGCAGTACCGGTGGTCCGTGTTGTTGCACTCGAACATCTTGTCGTACTGTCCGCTGACGTCGTAGTAGCCCAGGCAGGTGTCGTGGCTGCTGGGGGGCGCCGGCTGCGGGGTCTTCTGCGGGACCGCCGTGGGGAGCGCAGTGGCTTTGGGAACCTTCCGCGCCGCCTGCTTGGGTTTCTTATTGCCGCCGGTAGCGGCGCTCAGCACGTTCAGCGGGTCCATGTAGATGAGCAGCAGCAGAAGATGCGCTGTCCCCATGGTAACGTGGAGACGTCTGACGCCGGGCAAAGACGCGTGAACTCTGGTTAAACGCGCTGGCGGCCAATCCTCTCGGTTCTCGGTGCCGCCGTCATGCTGCGTGGAACTCTGATGGCTTCATCACGCACGCAGAGCGCGGCCGCGCAGCGGGGATCGGCGCCTGGGCACGCCGGTGTGTGCGCGCGCTGCCCCCGAGTGTGAGCCGCCGTGTCTCTGTCCACGGTGCTGAATCCCGGAGAGCCGCTCACATCTGCTGCTTTCAAAGTTGCTCTGCAGGAAAGACAAGCGCGTTTTAGATGCTTTCCTCACGCCATCAGAGAATCACCAGGCGTCGAGATTTTAGATCGACTCCGCGCTTGGAACAGCGCGTTCAACTTCGTGACATCCACGCAGCGCCGGCCGTGCCCGTGTCCGAGTTCATGTCATTTCTACGGGAAACAGTCCCACGAGAAGCAGACATTTCTGTTTGTGTCAAATCTATCTTTAAAATGTTTCCGTGTTCCCCTTCTATTGAAAGAGTGTTGAAAGCGCACCTACCTCTACCAGGGTGCCCGCTGGGGAGTTCCTCTCTGTCTGGGTCTCCGAAAGTGAGGAGAGTATCAGCGCTCTCTCTCCTCCTTCTCGGCTTCCTCCCTCCCTCCGTCTCTTACATCACTCCAGTGCTGGCGTCAGAACTCAGCCAAGTGTCGGTAAACTGCAGCTGCCTCCTCCTCCAGGCGGGCAGGCTGCTTGTTGGCGTGAACGCAGAAGAAGCACCGCCACGCCGAGGTTCTCCACGCGCGTGTGTTCACATTCACAGATCCGTGCTGCTGCGCCGGACGCAGACGCATCGTCTCCCTCCTTCCAGGCAGCACCTTTCACACTGGCTTGGAGCCATGCTCGTCATTATGGAGAACTGATGTGGCCAAACTAGCAGTTCGGCGTTACACTGAAGCCACGCGCACGTGTGCATCACAGCTCTGTCCTTTTGCTCTTCTTCTGCAGTCCCAAGAACCAAAGAGCGTCATTGTGTGAGCCAGCCAGCAGCTCTCGGGCTGGTCAGGGTCGGGGTGGGGGTTAGGAGGACCAGAACTAAATGCACAATCAGCCTCATGCTTTGGAACCAGCACCGATAGTCTTCACAGAGACGTAGAAAATGCCACAAAGCTTTGGTGATCATTCGTTTAAGCTAATACTGATACCAAATTATTGAACACGGTGCAATGAGTAATATAAAATGTAATATAATATAAAGTAATATAAGACGAGTCAGTTCGAGCGTCACAGAGAAATGTCGTCAACGTGTTTCCTTTCTTTCCTCCTTCGATCCTCCTCTCACCAGCGCCGTGTGCAATGAAACAGCTCTGAGAATCTGCATCACACACACACACACACACACACGTATCAATACACATAACGCATACAAATATAAAGTACATCAAATGTTGTATTTATATATATATGTAGAGGACAGTATGTCCTGACTTCATCAGAGAAAGATCTAATAACCTTCGGTTCATCCCTCCGCTGAAGTGAATTCAAATCCATTGCTACACTTTTGATGTACCGGTAGTTGCACACACACACACGTTGACATGAGTGATCGCATCCCATAATTCTAAGGTCCTCCGTGTCCCTTCTCCGCCGTAGCCAGTTCACTTCTGAGTACTGGAATGTATTGTGAGCTGCCGTGTGAATGTGAGTTCACCAACGGCGGTGTCTCACCCAACGAGCCTCGACCGATCAGCAGCAACTGATTGATTTGAAATCATTGCTGTGTTTGGTGTGATGTCGGGAAGGCCTTGTCTTTCATCCGTTTACTGCAACCAGGAGGTGTGATCGCTGCTGCCTGCAAACCGTCTGCGTCCGCCTGCCGGCCCCTTCGTACACACTGGTTATCGTCTTCATCCTATTTTTAACTAACCACATATGCAGACCAAAAGCATCACCGTATCTGCTAACAAGCATAATGGCAGCATGAGAGCGCAGCCCTCTGAGCTCCATTGCTGCCCATCCATTTATTACACCCGAGTGCCTGTCCTTTGGGGCACGTGGGGCCTGGAGCCGACCCCGGCTCACATCGAACAGGAATCAGTGCGTACCCTTGAATAACATCAGGGCTCACAAAGAGACAAACAACTTGTGTTCACCATGCACATGTGATTTAGAGTCACCAATTCGCCTGCATGTCGTGAGCCTGTGGGAGGATGAAACCTGCAGACACCTGAACACAGAACCTGCACTGAGACAGCACTGCCCAGTGCACCACCCTGCCACCTCTGGTTGTCTATTACAGACAATTCTACACCGCAGTTCCGTGAGGCTCTGCAGGAAAACCCCGATATTATATCCATAAGAGAGAGGAAGTATTGCTGTTCGGTCAAAGGTCTCATACACTCCCTGGGATTAAGCATCTTAAAAGCCACATTCATGTCAGACAGGTAAGCCTGGGACAAAATAAAAACAAGAAAGAGAAGGATCGGAAATGACAGGAGATATTATTGCAGCGAAGGAGTTCAAACGAATAGAATTAAACATAAACTTAAGCAGTGACAGAATTCATGATGTTATTAGTGACCCTTTTAAATGTCACTTGGGACAGATGAGACGGGGATGGGCGTCACCTTCAAGCACCATCAGTGCTGATTGGTCCAGTGCAGTGAAATGTAATCTCATTGTTGCTGCCCTTTGAACAAAGGAAATGCCACATTTATTTTTCTCCATTTCACTCCTATCAATTAGTACCAATTATTATTATTTATTTATTTTAATAGGCTTGCCGGCCCAGTTTTCTGACGAGACCATTTTCCAGATCATAATACTGTCTGGATCTGATCCCTTATGTGCTGCTAAACAGCGGTAAACAAAGGGGGAACTGGTTGTTGTGGTATCTTTAAAGGTTCTCTGAATCTCCCTTCATCAGCACCGACTGTCAAAGCATTGCAGAAACAGCCGGCGCTGCCAAATCAGACATGGCTGCTGCCGCTGGTGGAGGTTACACAGCTGACCGCTGCCATGCCATCAGACGGCATTGTTTGTGTAATAGACAAAACTCAAACCCAAGTACGACTTCTCTATAAGTCGAGAGACTTTCCCTGAGTCCTGCACTTTCATTGCTGTCGTCCCTCCGTCACGAATCCCCTCTTCCTGTGGAGGAAATACCGAAGGAAGGTGGAATGTCAGCTCTCATTAGAAAAGGGATTTCAAAAGCTCCCTGACAGACCAGCAGGAGGGAAATGCTTAGCATAAGCATCTTTCTTTGACTACCAGCAGTGGTGTGACTGGTAGTTGGTTAGCGTACCACGAAGACCCTAATTTAAAGTCTAAACCTTTTCTTATAGTTCTGACAGTGTCTTCTCTGTGGCTAATACACCTTTAGCACATCAGGCTGGAGTTGAGAGACTAACTCAGGAGATCAATGTGTCAATCAAGTGACGAAACTGATAAGAAACTCTTTGTTTTTCATTTTATTTAAAGTGAATCCATTCAGTGGATGTGTTTTCATAATGAGCGACATGTAGAGGTGGAAAACTGAGTGTGATTACATCTGTGTCTGAATCCGAACGCAACAACGCTGCTGATTGGAAGGCTGGGAAACAGTTGCCTGGCAACGATGTTCGACGATGCCAGCCATGCTGTAATGAAACATTTAGACTCACTACTGAACTACTCTCTGGGATCCCACCATGAGATACGGATGCAATCTGAGACATGTGGATCCACACTGAAAGACAAATAGCAAATAAAATCAAACGCTGATGCAGAAATGCTCCCATTATGAATACAGAGCTTCCTCCATGATTTATGTCAGTGCATCCCCAAGCAGGCCTAAATGCATCAGAGTCACCCACTTCCTGTGGGAGTTTAGTTTTTGAGATAACGATTATCTCGACTTCAAGAAGATGAATCAATTATCTGTAGCTTAGCTTAGCGGATAACGTTAGCAACTGTTACCATCATTGTATACATTTATACAGTCAGGTTTAATAACTCAGCATATAGGGGTCAAGGTTAGGGGTCAAGGGTTTGGGCTGAACAGAGATTACATTTATCCTCTAATGACAGTAAAGTTTGGGACTCTGTTTAATGGAGGTAATAAGGTGGGATGTTAAATATTACACCGATGTCATTCTGTCCTACTCGCTCTAAATACAGTCAGGCTCGTCGGAGCTCGGTTTATTATCAGGATATTTAAAAGTAATTAAAACGCTTATGCTATTGTATTTTTCAAGCTATGATGGGAAGTAAAAACGTCCCAGTGACCAGTTAAGCAGATTAATAGCTCTCTGTTTTGTCTGAGCACTGTACATGTCTTTATTCCTCTCTGGCCATGCAGCATAAAGACGTCAGACACGTTCAGTTTAGTGCACCTAGAATTTCAGGGGGTTTTCCACATGACCACCAAAATAGGTTAGGTTAGGTTAGGTATTTATTTATTTCAGGCAATGACAAAAAGCACACAAAACAAAACAACCCGTGCCACATCGCACGAGCCACATTTAAACAATAATTAAAATGCCAATTCAGCCTGAAAGGGAGTGGGAAGAAGAAAACTTATTTAATCCCACCCCAATTTCTCATAACATATAAACTTAGTGAGCTCCTCTATTTCAAGCTCCAAATCATATCAACAACAACTATATACACTGTATGATTTTGAAAAATACAACAAAATATCAGATGAAACTAGCGAAATTACAAAATTATATATCTATATATTATTGTTATTATTATATTTTTTCCATTATGGTGTTACCACAGGTAACATGACAGTTTAGACAGTCATGACAACATTAATAATAAACAATACCAGCAATGGTAACAAACATATACCAACAATGGTAATGGAAACAATAAATACCTTCAAGACCCTCTGTTTGAATATTGCGAGTAAACCAGCTGTCTATATACTAGCTTAAATTGATGAATACTTTGACATTGCTTGTGGTGTGTATCCAGACTGTTCCAAAGTTTAACCCCACGTACAGACAAACAAAAACTTTTGAGTGTGGTTCGAACTTGAGGAAGTTTAAAAACTCCAAATCCTCTCAAATCATGAGCAGCTGCTCGAACAGTAAAAAAACGTTGCAGGTTAATGGGTAATGATTTGTTAAATGCCTTGAACAGAACTACCAGAGTGTTGTATTTCACAAGATCCATAAATTTAAGCAACTTTGACTGAAAAAATAAGTTATGAGTATGATCCCGAAATCCGACCTTGTGAATGATCCGTACTGCTCGTTTCTGTAATATGCATAATGGATTTGTTGTGTTCTGATAAGTATTCCCCCACACTTCAATGCAGTATGTAAAGTATGGAAGTACCAGAGTGCAATACAAGGTACGGAGAGCATTCACGTCTAGGTATGGTTTTACTTTGTTCATTATTGAGAGACTTTTGGAGATCTTAGTTTTTATATGTCCGACGTGAGGTTTCCATGACAATTTGTTATCAATAATAACACCCAAAAATTTGATCTTATTTACCCTTTCAATTGGGATACCTTCAATAGTTATTTTCAGTTCTGAATCCATTTTTAGACAACTAAACATCATTACCTTAGTTTTATGTATATTTAAAGATAATTTATTTGTGTCCATCCACTTCTTTATTGCACTTAGTTCCTTGTTCACCGTATTTACAAGCTCTTTATAACTGTCACTACTATAGAATATATTTGTGTCATCCGCAAACAGGATGAGTTTTAATGTTTGAGATACATTAAAAATATCATTTATAAATATACTGAACAACTTTGGACCCAAAACCGACCTCTGGGGGACACCACACGCAATGTCAAGTGTATGAGACAAGCACTGCCCCATTCGCACATACTGCACCCTTCCTGTCAAATAACTTCTTAACCAGTCCCCAGCCACCCCTCTTATCCCATATTTATCCAGCTTATTGAGTAATAATGGGTGATTAATGGTGTCAAATGCTTTTTTTAGATCTATAAAGATACGTTATTTATCTAGAAAAGCTCTGAACTTCACAATCAGCAGAGAAGCCCTTTAAGCATTGTTGTGGGCAAAATAGGTTAAATAAAGATCTGAGTCAAACAGAGTTGTCGTTTCTTATTTTATTAAAAGTTAGTCATTAATCAAAGCAGCTTTGGGCACATGTCGTGACAAGCAGCGGCAGGCTGGTTGCATGAGTGTGCAAAGATTCAAACATGCAAGTGAGATTTATACAATCCTGGGTGGATGGGTGTGTCTGCAGAGCATGACAGAGGTACAAGGAACACAGAGCTTCTACTCAATGTTGTAAATCAGAATGACATGTGGTTAAGGGTGACAGGAGAAGCCTCCCGTTATCTATCTAAGATAAAAGCAGAGTTTAGGCTCAGGCCAAAAGGAGCACGGTTCACAGTTCACAGCATCCTGTGACCAGCTCAACAAGAGAGGGATAAAAAGCAGATGTGGCCAAACAAGGAAGAAGAAAGACATCAACTCGTACAGCGTGTTCACAGGATGACTCCCGATCAGCACCGTGCTGCTGGCCTAAATTTGGGGGGAAGCCACCAACCACCTTTGTTCTTGACTTCTCTTGCTCTCTCTCCAGGGGAAGATGCTTTATACATGCCATGCTCCTTTGCCATTGCATGACCCAATTTCTTTTGAAAACTGTTTCCCTAATTGCAGAAAGAACGCCGGGCCGGCCGAAGAGCTTTTAAGAGATCCTGTCCCTTTCAGTTTCACTATGTGTGCCGCTAAGTCCTGCTCCAAAAGTGCTTTATCAAGAATTCCTGATCCAACTCCGTGGAGCCAGCGAGGCGGCTGAGCAGAGCACGGAGCGACTGGGTCATGATTGATACGCCCTCTTCTCTGTATGGACTAATGGCCAATGAAACCAGCTGAATGCATTACATCACTTTTCAAGTGCGAAGACATTTTAACCCTGTCAATATTTCTCTTTGCTTTTATCAATTTGCCAGCTGACTCTTCAGAATGAATAACAGGGCAGGTCCTGCCAACACGCTGTCAGCACCTCCCGTAACTGTCTTGTTAGTCTCGAGTCCTCCCCCTGGCTCCGGCGCCGGAATGCTATAACGTCTCACTAATTCACCGCCAGACTTACAACTGAAAGAGCTCATGTTCAACGCTGGCTTTTGGTCAGGGTCATATATTCAGAGAGCTTAGCGGCCGGGGCTGTAAATGATTATTACTGTAGTGCTGCTTTGTAGATGTAAGGGATGTGATTGGATGTCGTAGCTGGGGAGGGGTGCCCTCATGTTGGCAGCCGGTTACTGATTATTAGTATCCGCTAAGTTCACCCCATGTCTGCACGAGTTCTCTCCAGGTTCTCTGGTTCTGACTTCATAAAAATCCACTGGAAGGAAAGTTTTGAGCAGAAATCCTTCTGTTCATGACAGTTCAGGTTTTAGTTTTCTAAGAGGAGCTGTAAACAGAATATCATTTCAAAGGGGGTGCAGCTAAACACGTCTGGTGGCGTGCAGCTTAGAGAATCAGCACCTTGCACCTGAACTTGTCAGGATGCGAGAGTCGGGTCACGCAGGGATCCCTGGAGCATGGCGCGACGACGCTGCCGTTTGAATCATGTTGTTCGAGCCTTTTCGTGTCTAACTTCTCGGGCATGTCAGTCCTGTAAGCTGTAAAGTGAAATCATGACAGCACCAAGCGTGGCTGATTGGGTGCAGTTGGAGACTACAGAGGAGAGTGTTGGACAGACCAAACATTTATCCAGCTCCTAATGGCAGCGGCTCGGCCTCTGCACCCAACATCACCTGGGTGTTCTGAACTCCCTTTTGGCTGCAGATGTTTTGGTTATTTGAGCTGTGTTGATATGGTTGGAGGGCGGCACGGTGGCGCAGTGGGTAGCGCTGTTGCCTCACAACAAGAAGGTTCCAGCTTCAGTTCCACCTGGGATTTATCTGTGCTGTCTGACCTGCAGCAACGGGGCACAGGTGGGATCGATGCTAGAGGACTCGACCTCCGAGGAGGGGTCACACACACGCTCACACACAGTTCTGCTGCGATATCACAGACGGCACCGACTGCCGGTGTGTGAGACCATTCGGCTGAATCCGAGAGAAGCGACTCCGCCGGTCCAATTCACTGTCTGCTCATTTCTTTCCCGGTTGCACAAAGTTCCAATCTCCAGAGGGGAAAGAGAAGGGACAGTCCGAAGCAGGTTGGAAACCATCACGCCCTCACGAGGACGCCACTGACGCCTTTCGGACCGGACAACCACATTCGTTTCAATATTGTGGGGACTTTGGCTTCTACATAGAGAGCACAACCTGAAATGGTAATATATTCACTTTAAGGATACTGTATATACACTTATATATTTACACACGCCTATTTCATCTGTAAATCTGACACCAGGGGCAAGCCAAAAGGTTTGCCATTAAATGCTGTTCTGCTTGCTATCTTAGCCGCTTTATGAATAATAAGCTTTGCGTGCTTTATATGTTATGCAACTCAAAAAGCTCCTAAAAGCACAAACAAGGCCAAAATCATTTAGATGACGTTTGTCGATTCAGCTGCAGCTTAGCCTTCAGGGAACTTAAACGCTTCCCTTCACTCCTGAGGACACACTTAAACTGGAGTTAAACATTAATGTGCAATTATTTATACATTGTGGGGTCTCGCATGCCTCCTCACATGATGGTACAGAACATTTCTCAGCTCCCTGAGCAAGTCTGCTGATGCGTTTCTCCAATTAGTAGTGCAACCATCAGTTGCAACAGCAAATGTTGTGGGAGGTGGCCAAGCAGAGGTTCCGGATAACGCAGCGAGTCCCCGCAAATTTCATCAATGCCTCCCAGAGGATGACTTCCTCCTTGCTTTTGCTCTTCACTGATGCACTGCAGCATGTGTAGGCATGTGGGTGTGTGCAAATCCGTGCGTGCACATATTGCAGCTCAAGTACGAATGCATAAAAATGGGTCACAGCTGCCAAAGCAAGACCATCTTCTCGTAGCAAGGGCTTCCCTTGAACCGACAGTCAACCGTGTCCCTTCCCTGCTCCCGTTCAACTTACGTTCTTATGGAGGACGCCAGATGAAGGCAGACGCAACATCAGGACATGCATTTTCCAAATAGACTGTCCCAGTGCCTCCATCTTCAGCCATCTCTCCATTTGTCTCCTCTCTTTTCTGCTGGCGTTATAGTTTGCTGTTTGAGGAAAATCCATTTAAGAGTCTTGCATTTTCAGTTTCTGTTCAGGTCGATGAGGCTGAGAGTAGATTCTGGATGTCGTGCATTGGTGTACAAGTACAAAAAAAAAACACACAATTTGCGATGAAGGTATTGCACATACACAAAGATTAAATCATTTGAAGCAAATACTAAAGGCAGAACACAAGCGCCTCAGCCTGTGCTTGTGATCTGTCTTGTTCACTTTCATACACAAGGATCCAAAGTGGGCGATACAAAAGCCTCCTCCTCCTCCCTGTCTGCGTCTCCTCCCTCTCCATCGCTGACCAAAAGTTTATGTGATTAAGCAGCCTTGCAGAGATCCAGACGGGTGAGCGGGTCAGGAAGGAAGCCTCCACAGACTTGAGACCACACCTCACACATTATTTATCGAGGCTGACAATTTCACATCAGGCCAGATAGCGAGGGTCAACATTATCAATGCAGCGTTCCAGCTCATTACCCAGAGTTCCCATCTCTCCTGAGAGGGGTGGCTCTAGCGCATTGCTCACGTTGCACAAAAACACACAACACATGAATTCAGCAATATTGTGGACATTGATAATTGAACAAAAATAGAATAAATAGTATCTAAAAGCAAAAAGCTATTATGTGTTGTGTTAGCACTAATGAGTGCTCCAGGCTCTGCATCCTCCATATGTCCATGGCCAGATTCACAGGATGCAAACGGCCTCAGCTGCTGCATTTGTCATCAACCTCTTCTGCCTCGCTGCTGAGAGGATTGAGAGCTGCCTGAGGCCTGCCAGAAAAACAAAGCCACTCCAACTCCTCGTTCTCTGCGCTCAACAGTCGAGTTTTTATTCTAGCGCTTCATTCTTTGGCTGTCATTCAAACTGTAAATAAAAGACACTCCTTCTGACATTAAACTGTATCTCTCTGCTGCAGCTTGGTGATTTTTAAATTACCGTTAATGGCCAATAACCTTTCTGAGACAAAGACATCAAAGAGGAAGATTGTTAATTCTACATTTTTCACACAAAGACATTTCCTACATGTTCATCTGCCAGTTTAGAAGCTGCTGGGTTTCTTCACCCACTCATACATGCGCACTACGTTGGGTAGTATTTGTCATTGTTGGTATTGCGTGTTCCGCATGGGATGCTTGAGATTTGACAGGATGGTCGTATAAGAAAGGAACCGTTGTGTTCCCACAATGCAATGTGCTGCATTAAAAAAATGTGTGAAATTGTGAACACTTTATCTGTCAGTGAGAATGCAAATTGAGAGGAAGCATTAGTCACTGACTCCGATGGTAGCTACAGAGATAATTCATTCAAAGTCAACTAGAAAAGCACTCGGAGAGCGCAGACCTCCCCCAAGCAGCTCATTCCCCTCCTGATTAGATTTACACCGTAAAATATTCCATTTAAATTACGGTAAATTGTTTTTCCTGACCTCATTCTGATCCAGATTAAATTTGGTGGTGAGATAGAGACCCCACCCTGCATGACTGTGTCATATTCCATAAACATCGGTCAATAATCTACCGAGATATTGAGGAACACATTTTGAAGCTTCATTGGCTGCAATGTCAATGAGAATTTCAAAGTGATCCAGAATCCAGGATCTCTTCTGGATCATCACCAAAATATAATCAATTGTTCCTGATAACATTCCCAAAATTTTCTGGGAATGTCATCAAGATCCACCATAACGTTTTGTGATGCTGCTAAAAAGCAAACCGTCCTCGGTGGAGGTCATTAAGACATTGCATCCTGTTACACACACACACCACATCCGGGGTCGCCATCTAACCATGATGTGAATGGAATGGTGACCTTTAATATGCCTTTCATGGATTTTATTTTAACCTGTGTCTCATTTCAGTAGCAGCATCCATTGAAGGGCGACTGCATCACAGCGGTGCCACCCAAAAATAGCTCTAACACAATAAAAGATCATTGGATCTCGGGCCACAAACAAGCCTCCAATTACCACTATTTTACTGCAACTTGTGATACTACAAAGCTTTTACTACAACTACATCTCCCACAAAGCTTTTAGTTCATTGACTTTGGCTACAGCTGCTAATCAGCTGCAGCTGGCAGTGTTGCTAGGTAACAGGAGGGGCACTTCCTGATACAAAAGTAATGATGGACCAGAATGTCTCAGATCTCAGTGCTGACCGCGTCCTGGTTGACTTCTCTCGATGCTGCCCCTAACATCTCGCTAATTCAAGAGTTCTTGAACCAGCTCTGCAGACCCGTGAAGGTGGGTCAACACCTTCGTCCAATAGTAACCGAGCCTCTGAGCCTCCCAATGTAGGTTTCATTGACTTCTAAAGCTGAATACTGCTAAAACTGTAATTGACTGACAACCTCAGAGAGCTGAAGGACAAGACACCATCTCGGAGATGCCCCCAAAGACCATTTGTCTTCCTTCCAATAACATGAGACAAAATCAAAGCCACTTCCACCTGATTTGTGGCTGCAGGGTTTTCAACTTCTGATTTTTCCTTGGCTGCTCTTGAATCAGGGCCATAGAACTATTGTGAGGAGGTCGGAGGAGCAGGGGGGGGCGGGGGGGTTCTTCAGTGTAAAAATGTGGAATGAATTCAAAATGAATGATTGTGATTACGAGGCTGTTTTACTGCGACTTCTGAAAACTGAACTTGAGTTATTTTGACTTATCTTCCATGATTAGTGGTAACTATTAAGGGTTAATGTTAAAATTGTGTGGCGAAGGCTTGAACATTATCCTGAGAGGGAGAGAGAGAGAAAGAGACAGAGAGTTCAAGGGTCGTACCCATCAGTGATGTTGGGAAATGACCTTCTGCTTGGATGCTCATATTGGAGCCGCAGCTGTGCTGAGCTGGCTGTGTGTGTCTGCATGCATGTAAACACACATTCTCATGTGTGCGTACTATTATATTTCTGTGTCTGCATGCTTACGTGTTTGTGTTACGTCATATTGACCTTCATTGTGAGTGGATGAGAAAAGGGCGTCTGCCGGCTGACACTCCCTCTGTTGGTGAAACAGTGGAATGACAGGGTTCCTGGAGCTACTGGATGATTTTATACTGCAGTTATTCCAGTATAGTATAGTATAAAGAAGATACAGAGCTTTTCTTCCTGTATTGAAACTGTGATCTAGTCATTTTGATTAGTTGTGTAAAAATAAAACAAATGATGCAAATCAACTTTTTCTCAGCTGTGAAGGAATCTAAATTTGTTTCAGAGTAGTCCAAACAAATCAATTCATCTTTGCAGATAAAGTAAAGTATAATAAATGGTATAGTAAAGTAAACCATTGTGAAACATGTCTTCTGGATCTGATCCAGAATGAGGTCAGGAAAAGAATCGTACATTTTAACATTAAACCCATTTGTGAGGGTTGCTATGGCGACTGTGGCGATTTCTGCCCTGCACAGCTGCGGAGGCATGTTGAACTGAACGAGACGCACCTGTTCCACATCTCACCTGATCAGCTGACTCTCTGGACCAGGGGTGTCAAACCCGTCCGGTGGAGGGCCGAGACACTCCAGGTTTTCCTTCCAGCCGGCCAATAAAGCAGGTGATTGTAATTATCAACACCTCTGATTTGAGAGAAGGAACTCATTAGTGAGATCAGCTGCTGCTGGAGAGATGGTTGGAAAGAAAACCTGGAGTGTCTCGGCCCTCCACTGGACAGGTTTGACACATGTGCTCTGGACAGTTCTCTGCCAGAACATCCTCTCTGGTTCCTCAGTGTTTACAGGTTCTCCTGTTCTACGTGTCGTCCCGTATTCTCTAGTTCTATCTTTAATACCTGAGGTAAAGACAGATCCAGGTGAAATCAGGGTAAATATTCACATAAAATATTTAGTTTTTGGACCTTTCAATAACGTCTCTCTTATTACCTCCTCAAAGGAGGATTCTGTTCCTGCTGCCTTCACCAAGACGCTGGAATTAGCAGAGGACAAAAGCTCTGGATCTGGATCCAGAAGAAACCACCATTACTGAAAGTGTGCTTCATAACTTCTAAACTAATAATGACATCAATGTGAATCTGGGATATATTTTTAGATTCCTTAACCATGAAAAAAATTAATATTATATTTGGTGTAAACCACAGTACAGGGAGACTGAGTACTTTTCTAGTTTATGATGTGTTTTTCTTTTTGTTTTGATAGATGTGGATTGTAATGGGATGAAAATAGCCATAATTTAAGTACTCTCAAAGTGAGCAAGTACAAAATTGTAAAATCTTATTCGGAGCAGCCCTCCCCACAAACACACATACATTTTAAGTTATTCTCTTTCCACCCCATGCTGAGGGAAAGACAGATGTTTCTTATTTTAGAAAACATTCCGAGAGCTGCAAAGGAACAGCAATGCAACCTCCTCCAACACAAATAAAGAAGACGGGGGGCTTATTTTTAAATACCTGAAATCAAGTTTAAACCGACTCCATGCAGGTTGCACGATATGATCCACGACATCCTGAGACCCCGAATGCATCGAGAATATGCTGAGTTTGAATGCATACACACGTTTATGATGAGAACAACACAACACCAGCAGACAACTACTGACGTGTCTGTTACTCTTGTACTGTTTTCCAAGAATTGCACATGAGCAGAAGTGTGTGTGTCTCTGAGCTTAGGGTCAGGACATCAACACACACATTCACGCTTGAGGGGAGGGGCTGCGAACACTTTTACCTCAATGGTTCAAATGTT
The DNA here is from genome assembly GCF_040956055.1 of Brachionichthys hirsutus. Taxonomy (NCBI): domain Eukaryota; kingdom Metazoa; phylum Chordata; class Actinopteri; order Lophiiformes; family Brachionichthyidae; genus Brachionichthys; species Brachionichthys hirsutus. Next base: position 8,783,088 of record NC_090917.1, on the reverse strand, counting down.
GCCTGTGCAAGAGGTATGGTGTCATTGTATTTGTTCTGATTGAAAACAAGTTATTCCAGAGATGTTGCAGCAGGAGGAGGAGCAGGAGGAGCAGGACCTCTCCTGTCCCAGATCCTCCTCCTGCAGGTCATTCCCGTCAGCTGTGCTCCAACGCTCACCTGCAGCCCATCTCTCATCAGCCCGGACTCTACTTCTTCTCTGCTCCGTTTTGCTGTAGCAACAGACCGACAGCCTCGGGGTGAGACGATAATGACTGATTATGTCTCGGGGCGGACTTGTTCTTTAATAAAGAAATGTGATTATGTGCAGTTAACAACATATTGGCACTGTTACACTGCAACAGTTCCAGTGTGCTCGTGTTATATTGCATCAGGTGGAGCATACAACGTGAACAAATATTAACAGCTGCTCATGCACGTGTAAAACCATACGTGAACGTGCGAGGGATAAGAATAAAGCTGAGTATTTGAGGCCAGCCGCTGACCAGAGTGAGAGCGATGTGTTGTGATTCAAGGGTAGGAGACTCACCCCCACAGCCCTTGGGGAGGGGCTCTCGGGTCGCTCTTGAAATCACCACAACATAACAGATTTAAAGGGCCTTTCCTCTGCTCAGCAACTTAGTGTGCTCTGAAGGACAGAGAAATGGCCGACTCATCCCAAATACCACGCAGCTCATCAGCATAACCCTGAGATGACTTGATGCTCCAATGTGCACGCCTTCTTTACCATAATAAAGGATGTGCATATGGCCGTGTCAGCAGTCTGACTCGGGGATCAATGCCATTGGAACATATGCCCGCCATCCCCTCCTGCTGGAAGCCTTCGAGATTCCTCTGCAGCAATTTACGATACGAGATCCTCAAAAAAAAAGGTTAAATATTTAGATTTCTTTAATGGTCTTATTTCTTCATGGGACATGAGTAGGATAAAGACATATCCCGTTACACCAGTTCTTTTATTTACCTCGTCAGTATTTTATTCTGCCGGAACCTAGATTAATCTTGTTTGTCAAGAAGATCACAGCGTTCCATTTGGATGTATTCAGTGACGGATCAGGCTGTGGCACTTTACAGGGTGGAGGACACCTTAAGCAGATTTCCTGTCCTTCGTTCACCTGCGCCTTCCTTCCAGAATTATCCTGCTAAAAGCTCTAATGCAGGAGGAGGAGGAGGAGGAGGAGGAGGAGGAGGAGGTTTTTTTTATTGCAACTGCTTCTGCATAACAAGGAGGTTTGCCCTGAGTCTCTTGGCTCCACACTCGCAGAATGAATGAACTCATTCTGAAAGCAGATTCATGGGAGAGCGAGGGTGTGTTTCTCCCTCCAATGCTGGAGCAGATGCGTTTCTATATGAACAAGGTGAACAACCTTCAGGCTTTGATCTCACTCAATCCAGCCCACAGTTTTTGAGGAAACCACTATTCTCATGCACGGCTGCTGGTCTTTTCTTTTTTTTTATTTTGGGAGCAAACGTAGAAAGACACACAATTAGTTTGGAGTTTGGAGTTTGGAGGTCAGAACAGAAGGTTCTGTCCTGCTCTTGAGCTCTGAAAGATGCTTGATGGCAGAAGGATGATGTAATAATAACTGTCTATCACAATGGACAACACCTCAAAGTCCATGCACAACCTCCTGGTTCGACAGCAGCGTGTTTTCAGTGGGAGGTTCCTCCAGCGCCGCTGTGGTAAGCAGCGTTCCAGACAGCCATTCCTCCCCAGCGCGAGAGCAATTTATAATGAGTCCCCTCGGTGCAGGGGGGGGAGGCTTATCCTCTGAATGACATTGCCATGTGCATTCCAGTTTGTTTTTGCGCAGTGAGAGTTGTGTAGAAATATATATATATATGTTGCATATTTGGTTGCAGGTTATTCTGTTCCACGATGGACTGGTCTTCTGGGGGGGGGGGCGTTCAACAGCCTGCAGTATTAACAGTAATTAGATGAAATCACAAAGGGAATGTTGTGGTTCTACTATAAAGTTCAACTGTCTAAACTACGCATTGTTAAATTAAATAGTAAACTGATTAAAAGCTGGGTGGCGTGGTGGCGCAGTGGATAGCGCTGTTGCCTCACAGCAAGAAGGTTGCGGGTTTGAATCCTTTCTGTGTGGAGTGTGCATGTTCTCCCCGTGTCTGCGTGGGTTCTCTCTGGGTTCTCGGGGGAATTTGTCTAAGTGTGAGTGCGGGTGGTTGTTTGTCTTTCGTGTGGCCCCACGATGAGCTGGCGTCTCATCCGGGGTGTAGCCAGCTGAGACCTGTGGCCAACAAGGCTGTAGACGAAAAGATAAAGGTGGTTTCACCTACAAGAAAACGGATGGATGGATGATTAAAAAGTGAGCAAACGGTGGTGTAGTGATGCAGAGACCGGCTCTGACATCATCATCATCATCATCATCATCATCATCATCATCACAATTTATGATGCTGCAGCATACAGATGGATTTTAGTTGGAGGAAATAGTTAAACTTTTGACTTCAGACATAAACTAAATATATGTATAAACGCACACAGCGCTCCTCTCAGAGCAGAAACACACTCATTGTTTCTGCTGCTGCAGGTTTTTACCGCCAAGGAGGTTATGTTTTGCCTGTCTGTCTGTCTGTCTGTCTGCCTGCCCGTCCGTCCGTCCGTCTCTCTTTGTGTTAGCAAGATAACTCAACAGGTTATGAATGGGTCTAGAAATGACAGAAATCTAAAGAGATTCTGGATCCATTTGAAGTTTTCGTTTTACATGTCAGTGACCCGGCCACGCCCGTCATCAGCTCATCCATGTCACCTGCTGCTCGTCTCCTCCGCAGCGCTCTGACTGGTCCAGTGGTCCCGTTTGGATCTCCTGTGTTCTGGCCCTGCCTTCCGGCTGGACTCTGCCTCTGATCCGGGCTGCTGCCTGTCAGACTGATGCACTTCTGGGACTTACCCCTGTTGTCGTGCTCTTGGCTCCGCACCATCACCTGCCCTGACAAATAGAGCTTGGAACTTTGTTCCTCAATGTTTTGGTAAATTATTGACAGATGTTTATGGAATTTGACCCAGTCCTATAGGGTGGGGGTCTCTGTGCTACCCCTAGAGCTGGAGGGAATCCAGCATATCATCGCAGGACCGACACAGAGACAAGACAGAGACTCGTTTGATGCCGTTTATTCCTTTGACTGCCGTCGTCTGTCACGTCTCCCATGAAAGCGAGCCAGTTGTAAACATCGAGTCGTTTTGCTCGCTGACTTTTTGTTGCCTGTGATGTCGATGCATCTGCAGAGGTTCTGCCCCCGCCCTTACGCAGCGACGGGGGGGGGGGTGACGGGCTACATTTCCTCGAGTTTATTCGGAGGGCCACTCCAACGTGAGTGATCTCACCCCCCCGATAGGATGCAATCTGTCTTCTCTCATGGCTCTTTGTCTAATACTGCTAATTGGAGAACGAGGGAAGAGGGTCAATCTTCCGTGTGTTCTCAGAGAGAACGTGCTCGCCTCCTCCTCCTCTCTCTCTCTCCCTCATTCACTCTACCAATTACTGGATTAGAAGACACACTAGCAGGAGTCGCTTAGAAACCCAAGCATGCCGGCTCTGTCACTACCAATAGAAGAATAATGGTGAAGGTAACACAGCCTTCAGGAGACCTCGCTTGTGAACGCTGGCCATTAGCTGATTACTGCTCCTAATGTAGAACACACCAGTCGGATCTTTATTAAAAACAGGAGAAACTCCAATATAAAAATAGCAGAGCAGATAACCTTGACTGCAGGGTTCGTCGTTCCATCCACCCCACACGTCCCCAGCTGACTCGCCGCACGCTCTGCAACACTGCATACAAAGCAACATTTCATTTGGCTCTGCTTCTGTGCTTTTTTACTGTTTACTCTCTTCACATGATTGTTTTTAGACATGAAGAATAGGCATGTCAATCAAAAGGGTGTTTTCCAGCCTACGGCACTGCAAAACTCACCATCTCTTCCTGGGGGGGGGGATTATCACAGCAGCTGGAGCAACATCTTATGGGCCGTGTCAGTGGAAGTTGCTCTTCGCCGTCGGATTAGTCACATGGCCTTGAAACTTCAGCTAATTCCCAACGACAAGAAAAATGATCCACCTGGAAATGGGAATGATTTTCTAACAATTAGCATAGTCTCTGTTCAGGATGCAGTGCGCCCCACTAATCATGGCACATCTACAGGTAACAGATGGCTGTAAAATCGTCATGGAATATGTAAGGCGCGGTAGATGCGAAGGCGTGAGACGCAAGCTGCAGTGTGACCTTTCTCTGGAGTCATGTGGGAGATTCTGCACAATCTAATCATGCTGGCATCTGCTGTTTAGATAAATAACCTTTAAATAACCAGTACAGAATGAAGCAGCGAGGTGACAGCGGCGTTTCCCTCGGTCGATTGAGGTCATCTGGTCAACGAGAAGATGATGGATGGATGGATGGATGCGCTGAAAGACAGGGAAACAGGACGGGACAGAACTCAGCTTGCAAACAGGCTTTCCCCGGCGGTTGCAAATGAACTTATGCAAATTGTGTAGTCAGGGGTAAAGGCGTGACGCCTAACGGATGGCCCGACGTTCCTGAAGACATTCCTCTTCTCTGCACTTCAGTGAGAGAGACCTGCTGATTTTCTGGCTCTGAGCTTTTCATGTTGTTTTTTCTCTGATTTTGCAACACAATAAACCTTAAAACTTCCCACAGATCCTCCGAAATGCAGCCTGAGTTGCCCCTGAATAAGTTGTGAACTGAAATCACAGCAAATCAAGCCTCTTTTGATGAGGACCCCCCCCGCCCCTTACGCTTGTTAGCCAGCCAACGACTTGACGGTGTTTACTTGATGAAGCCATGAATGCGATGCTCTGCACGGACTCCGTGCGGATCGCAGGCAGCAGCAGAGAGCTGCAGATCTCCACAATGACTCAGGACTTCCAGAGAATGTGGAGTTGATTGCATGATTGTAAGCATGAATTCATGCAGCTCGCCCATCGCTTGGAGCACGTTTTCGTCCCCGCAGCGCGCGTGTCCTTGTGTGTTTCACTAACAGCCTCCTTCACGTGGAACTTCTCTGGTTGCCTGCTGTTCATTTGCTAACGCTGCTGTGTTGACTTGGGCGCCACGTTGCCAGGGGAGGCTTGTTAGCTGGGATTGTTTACCGCCCTTTGAGGCTCACTTTTGTCGTTGCGTTTCTTGACAGCTCATCATCCGCCAAGAGGCTTCACAATAAATTGACCTCGATGCGATATGGCTTTCATGCGTTGGTGCAGAGTGTCCCTCGGTCACAGTAGGAGTTCCAAAACATTGACAATAAAAAGGATTCAACCCTTTATGGAAGTTTTTATGTTTTATTATTTTACAACTTTGAATCAAAGTGGATTTAATGGGGCTTTTTTCACAGACATGCGACTGTTGTTCAGTGTCAGCCTTTCAGGCTTGGAGCAGTTTCCTCCCTCAGAAGTCTCCTTCTTGGTCTTTGGGAATGTCTGCTGCAGGCAGCTTTACAGCTCTGTCACGCTCTTTCCATTTCCTAATGATTGATTTAAGCCTCCTCTGAGGAATAGTGGTGAGGAACATTTCTTATATCCGTCCCCTGACTCCTCCTTTTCAATCGCGCTGTTTGGATGCAATCACTTCTTATTTTATTTTGTTGAACCTAGTTGGGCACATGTCTCTGTCTCGGCTGTAAAAATGTCTGCGTCCGCCTGGATAACTCGCCACTTCTTCCAGATTCTGCTTCTTTACAACATTTAAAGGAAATCCATTCCGGAATGTTTTCCTAACTAAAAGCAGACAGAAGTGAAGTGTTTCGATTGCATTTGAGTCATTTGCTGTTTTGACATGCTTTGATTAGCGTCTTTATCTCAGCTGTTTATTGATTATTACTGATTATTATTAATATTTCAGATATTAACTGCATAAAAGCAGCTGAAATGAGCACTTTGATTACGTTTCAGTTTGTAGAGATGTGTCTCCACATTGACATAAAATCTGAATGGGGCAGCACGGTGGCACAGCGATGGCGCTGTTGCCTCATAGCAAGAAGGTTGCAGGTTCAAATCCAACTTGGGGTCTTTCTGTGAGGAGTTTGCATGTTCTCCTCGTGTGAGGTGGGTTCTCTCCAGTTTCTGCGGCTTCCTCCCACCTCCAAAAGCATGTAAATTAGGTCAATTGTCCATAAGTGTGAGTGTGTGCATGAATGGTTGTCTGTTTGTGTGGCCCTGTGATGAACTGGCGGCTTGTCCAGGGTGTACCGTCCCGTCTCTGGCCTGTATACTAGGCGTAGAATTGGCTCCAGCACTACCCGCGACCCGGTTGTGGATGGATGAATGAATGATTGAATGAATGAAACCCTTGGTTTTGCGGCAGATCTCTTCCCCTGTGGTGAATCTCCCCAAGCCAGGCCGCTAGGAACAATCCAGATCCAGAACAAAATACACTAGCAAAACCATTTATCCTCTCCTGCAACTGGCTGTCTGGAGGGTCGACAATTGGAAACATGCCACGGTCGCAATTCTTCAGAGGGATTACCAAACAGTTCTCAATAAAAAATGCAGATACTTAGTTTAATACACGGCAATTGCCAATTGTTATTTATATAATTTCCGCCAAGCTTGATTAACAAATGCAAATTCTCCTTAATCCATATGCACAGTGCCAGCCTGTGTGTGAGCTCCTGCAGTCTGACTGCTGGTTTGCGATGCTAATAATAAGAGTGGAATTCATTCCTCTAAAGAAATAGCAGAGGAGTCCACCCTCCGTCAGTGCTGTCGTGGTCCTGATGCAAGCCCTGTGCCAGCATATATTCTGCCACCAATTAAAGCGCCCATTTGATAATGAATAAGTAGTGTTTACCCTGATTTGAAAGCACACATTTATCCAAGGTGTGTTTACACCTCATTTATTTTCATTCTCTCCGTTTCTCCCCAGTTTGAGCCTTCAAAGTTTATGATGCATGGCTGGGAGATTTTCTATTAGTCTACATGCCTGTAGATTTATCCCACGCAGGTTGGAGTAGAGGCAGCTGCTGTTTGTCAGGAGAAGCTTTTCCTTGTTATTACGAGATGCAGGCAGAGTGGATTAAGTGTGTGTCACGGTGCAAAATCCTTCACACCTAAAATGTGGCCTTTCTGCTACGACTCGGAGCGGAAGAGTTGACTTTGCTGCATCGTCGTCGCCTCAGGTTTGCTCGAACCAGAAATAAGCTCAGTGGACAGTTGGAAAAATGAGATGAAATGATTATTGTTGTCCTTGAGCATGCAAGAAAACACACACACACCAAAATTACATTCACATCCCCTACAATGGGGGCCCCTCTAAACAATCTACACTCACGTAGGGGCTCCATAACACGCAGAGAGGGCAGAGTGTGAAGGTGCTACCGTGGTCATATTTTCTGTCTGGGACGACACTTGAACCAGCGACCTCTCGGGTTCCCGACCCAAGTCCCAACCGATCGATCCACTGCCGCCCCTACGTATCAAATCTCATTTCTGCTTGTGTAACTTTCCCTTGCACCTTCTGCTGCTAGCAATACGACTCGTGTTAGAAGCACACAGGACCGTATGTCGGGAAGAAAATCATGTTGATTCTAAACTGCAGCTTTAATCAATCACCAGGTCAAACTTGCATCTGTTCGATCCTTTGGGGACTGCAGTTTGGTTTACGTCAGCAATGATCGCAAATGTCTAAATGTAAACAAGCTACAACACTTAACTGAAACGATGACAGTGTGTTCTTAGCAACGCTTACAGCTTACCGAGCTGCGGGTGAACAGGCTGAAGACTCCGTGTAAAGGCTGGACTCAGATCAGTTGACCTCATTCATTTTGGGCTTCCTTTGTTAAAAGTTGGGAAGTTCAGAGTTATTCTAATGTCCGTTTCATCTCGTATGCAGAGCGCAACTCAAAAACTGTTTCATATTTATTCATGAAACTTTCTATCCGCACGTTGAAAACTGAATATTCCACTGATGGTTACTGCTGCTAAAGAGCTTGGGTGCCGGGCGGCCACCACTGTATGGATCTTTGAGGAGTCAGTTCCGATGCTATAACGTGACAGTCAGGCCTCATGAATAAATCCAAAGACTTGTAATTTACACAGCAGGCCTGTTCCAGCATGAATATTTGGACATTTGAATTTGACTTTGCCTCAGCCACTCATGTAGTCAAACAATGGATTTCATGTAATTCCTGCTTAATTCAAATTAAACTGATGCCTTTTTGATGAAAGCATCACACGCATATTTCGAATCCATCATTTTAATTATTGTATTTATTTTAAAAAGCATGCTTGTGCTGTAAAGCATGTCTGCTCTGGACTGGGTGTCATTTAGATCCTGTAAAGTCAGTGAATGTCTGAAAACATGATTGGTCAACTTCATGGCGCTGAATCCAGCCGTGCTGTAAACATCCCTCACAGTCAGACAGTAGCATGTACCGTATTACAGTACAAGTACAGTCAAACAGAAGCATGTATTACAGTACAAGTACAGTCAAACATCCTGTCTAAGAGGAGCATTTCAAAAAAGCCCTTGCGGTCTTGTTTCCGTTGAAAGTCCTTAGTACATAAATCATTGACAATTAACAATACCAATAAAACTAATATTAAATTACTCAATTGATGCAAAATAACAATAAAATGATGAGATTTAGGATGGTTTAGAGGTAAGGATGAGATTTATACCATCCCAATTCCATTTTTGATTCCATTTAACGATTCGGTTCCTTTTTGATTCTCTTATCGATACTTATTTGTAAAAAAGATTTGAACAAACAGGTAAATTAACATCGCTAATGCTAGCATGCTAGGCAGTGTTAGTTAGTTACCTGCAGTAGAGCCGCTGCTGCTGCCGGGTCTAGATGGAAAACGAATCCAAGGGACTGAAACCCTGGGAACTGGTCCTCAACAAGAACCCGCTTTAGATTCCAATCCCAATTTGGAGGTGTTCTCACTTCCAATATTTCATGTGGCTCACCTGGTCGCAGTCATCATGAGTGTCAGTGTGTCCCCAAGTGTGCAGGTTCTCAACAAGCCAGACAATCTCATGTAAATAAGAGAGTCTCAAGACCCCATCGACAGGAGCCGCAGATTCCAGCGCTCTCCCAGATAAACACCGTTTCAGATCAATGACACACCAAAGGCAGCAAGTCGCCTCCATTTTCTGACAGATGAAAGTTGAGCCAGGAGAAAGAGGAGTTAAAGTCTCCTCAGAGTAAGGTAGCCCTGGAGATTTAGAATTTGCTGCATGCTTCGTTTGCTTCTTTAATTTAAGGATCCCAACTGGAGGAGCGGTGCTGTATGGCTGAGCGGCTCCATCCCTCATTATAACATGGCTGCTTGTCTCAGTCCGGAGGCTCAGCCCTATTACTTCCACTGTGGAAGAGGCAGGTTATTATAAAACGCTGCAACTTATTCACTCCAGTGGTGCTGTTGGGTGGCGGCTCCAACGTCCGCTATGTGAAAATTTAGACACATGTTCTATGTGTGTGTATGACGAAAGCTGTGGGCAGCGCTCGGGCTAACCGCAGCTAAAGCATGCATGGTGTGGGATGTGTGTGTGTGTGTGTGTGTGTGTGTGTGTGTGTGTGTGTATGTGGAGGGAGGGATGCACCATTCGGCCATAAAGCATCCTATCCTGTCATCCTACAAATCGCTCATTCCATTATCCTAAATCATTTCATGTTTTCAGTCCTTCCTCTGCACTTGTATGGAATCTGTCTCTCACCTCTTGATTTCCCGTTGCAGTGAATCTGCTGTATTTGATCAGATATCACTTGCTCGACTGACTCTCCCTGCGCACGCCGGATTCCTGTTGCTTTTCAATCACTTTGCTCCAGGATCCGATCCAAGTCCCAGCCGAAGCCAGAGATAGATGATGCAACGAGACAGTCTATTACTCGGACGGAAAGTACAAATATGTCGTTCATATTTCTGACCAATTTCAGGTTCTTATAACTCTTCATTTGTGTTGCAGGCAAAGTGAAGAATCCAAAAGAGGAAAGGGACTGCCTGCTCTTCGCTATCCAGCTGGCTTCCAGTCCTAACCCATTTAGAAGGGTATTTTATCATAGTTCCATTTTTAAGTCATCATCGGTTGCTACCAGCAACCTAAGCCATCTCAGGACGGGGAAGAGTCCCGTCCTCACGGTCCCACTCTGGTGCAGAGACCTGAACTAGAATGACTCCTTTAAAACCTGCGTTCTCTGTGCCGACTCTTGTCATTCGTCTTCGCTCACGCTGCTTTTAACTTTCATGTTCTTGTCATTAGAAATCAAGGACACCAGTGGAGGGTGGGCAAACTACGGTCTCGAGATTGAGGAGGGGGAAAGAGTGCATGAATAAGTGCAAGAAGAGCAGCATCAGCCTTGATGGGTAGTAATGGATGCATACGCGCATGTGTCATGCTCACCGGGACTGTCAAAGTACCATCCATAGTCTTGGATATGTAACTTCTGGAGAATGATATTTCAATAGATGCAGCACTAGCCAGAGCATCTCATGTAATCGATGCCATGTCGGGAGCGAGAAACTATATTTACTCTACTGTAAATAACATCATATCCATTTTACATCCCAAGAGATCATAGTTTCACCAATCCTTTACATCCTTCAGACAGTTGCTAAATACTTTTTGCTGGTGGTGGAGTTTTCAAAACTTAAGGGTTCACAGACATCAAATGTACCCATGTAATGTACTGTAAATATCTGTGTACCCATTCCCAGTTCAAAGATTCCTTTTTTGTCAATTCATATCAGTGACAATGCATGCACTCGACTGGAGGATTGAAATCCATTTCCCTCAGACCCTGGGTTCAACAGCAGCCTCTGGGTTTACTGCAGCGTGCTCCTCGGCTCAGTGCTTCAGAGAGTGATGCTGTACTCACCCGTCGTCCTCTTGAGACGGAGTTCAGAGGAGGCGTGAGACGCTGGACCGGTGAAGCAGGAGCTCAGGAGTCTAGTGTAAAAGAACAAAGAATCTGAAGTCAAATCAAAAATGGCTTAAATCGGGGAAGACCAAACAACCGTTGAGTGTATGGCTCAACACAGGACTGGACTCCTCAGGACAGGACTCAGCAGTCCACCTGAAAGACACAGGACACTCCTTTGAGGACGGTAATGTCCAGGTGTTAGCCAGGGAAGACAGATGGTTTGTGAGAAAAGCCATTTTAGTCAAACTGGTGAAATGATCTCTGAACAGAGGAGGATTAAAACGCCACCTATACAAACAATGCAGTATTGACCTCTGTCCCAAAAATCCACAACCCCCAGCAACACCTGGATGCATCCCAACATAACCGTCTCTAAAAGCTCATCCAAATGAATATTTCTTCACAGCTGTTGTTTCAGGAAAATACCTGATTGGCGGTAATCTGTTAGCAGCGTTAGGGTCAGTACAAACGTGTCTCCACTCAGGTTCAAATACGAATTATTATGTTCACAATGTCCCGCTTTGTTTCCTAATTGAATTTCTTGGTCCATAAAACAAACAAACCAAACAAACATTAATCAGTCAAGAGTTTCAAATCTCAGGTTTGCATATTAGAAATGTTTATTTAATCCTACTTCTGTTATAGAGGACGATGAAAAACAGAAATATTCACATTGAGGTGGAACTAATTAATACTGGCTTGCATGATTAAAGACGGATTAATGGATTAGCAGATTATTTTCCTAACAGTGGGCACATGAATGATTTGTTTCAGTTCGAGCCTTGGTGAGACGTGATCATTTCCCATGCACACAGCGCAGACGTGATGAAGGCGGCTGACGGATCGGTGGACGATGTGACGCAGTAGATGCGTGTAGACTCGATTCTGTTGCGTTTCCATCTGAGAAGCGTCTCAAGGTGTTTTCACTGTTCACAGCGATGCACACGTTAATGAAGCTCTGTAGGTGCATTTGTCAGATGCAAGTCACCCCATGTTCTAGTCTCTTCTGGAAATGAGTAACTACTGCCATTTCCATCCTTTTGGTAAAGTCCACCACCGTCTGTCCTTCTGGGTTCCTGTCCTGCACACCAAACTTGCCCATCACTTCTTGATCTCCTCTATTTCCTTCACCAACATGCCCATTGAGGTCTGCTCCAATCACAATATTCAACATGACACCCTCAATCTCCAGCTTCAAACTCATCAGTCTATCCGACACTCGATTCTCCGCTAGAACACTCTGCACCAACTCCTCCTTCAAGATAACTCCTCCTCCACTCCTCTTTCCTCTCCTCCGTTATAAACAACTTGAATCCTGCTCCTCAGCTTCTAGCCTTGCTTCCTTTCCACCTGGATTTGTGTGTACGACATGTACACACAAATCCAGAAAACGGCACACAATCCAGATGTATGAAACCGTGCGTACGCATGAATCCAAGCACATTTCCTTCATGCATCCCAATCAACGTGGAATCGAGCGCACATGTTGGAGTAATAACCCCGCCCTGTCCACGCCTTCATTTACATACGCAAATCATATGTGAATGATCCCTGCATGGCTGCACGACCAGAAAATTAAAACCAAAGGATGAGTAAACCCGGAAATAAGAGAAACTTCACCGGAAGCGAGTTGGAGACGCTTTTAACTGAAGTGGAGGCGCGCAGAAATATACGCTGTCCTCCGGGAAAAGCCGTGAACGCGAGAGGAGCGTGCGTGTGAGGCTGATAGAGACATCTCACACTTTACGCACGGAGTTATTAACGTGAGTTCTTTGCACACAGAGACAATCAGGGGCTCGTTAGAAAGATCTGAAGCTGCATTTTAACCAGCAAACAGCAAGTCACTAACTTTAACCTGACTAGTAGTGATGCTGTGAAGACGGGACAGTGTTCGGGGGCGCGCATGCGCACCACGGGACCAACGTGAATGGATGAATATGCTGATGCTCCGATGACATCAGGAACACCGGCTCTCGCTGCAAACTGCGCTTTAACGTCGGCCCGTTCAGATGCATTGTGGGAATGCGATAAACCGGAAGGACACGCGGCTGGCGGGGCTTGGCTCAGTCCCGATCGGTCTTCCCCGGTAGAGGAACCCGGTGTGGTCAGCACCTGTACCGGTACCGGCAGCGCATGGGTCCGCACGGTGACGCGCTCCCAGGCCGGCCGCAGCTCTGCGCACAGTCCCCGGAGGATTACCGGCAGGAGGCTGAAGCGGCTGATGAGCCGGTCATCATCACGGGCCGGTACATCCTCCCCGTCTCTGAACACGCTCTCTTCTCATTGCACCATTTATAATGTCTTCCAGTAGAACCAAGGCCATTGTTGACGGTGTTTTCAGCTCCACTTTGCTTTTCTCTCCTCTCCTGTAGCTGCAGACAGCTGGGTGCGTTCATTGTTGGTCGGTGTTCATCGTTCGTGTTTCTCTGATGTCTATTTAACATTTATTTAATATACAGTGAGGCGCCGCACATCTCCACGGTCATTTCACTCTTCATACGTCTGAACTTTTTGTGCGTATGCACGGTTGATACATAAGCCCCCTGGACACACAACACATCAACCTTTGTCCTCATCATGTCCACCAGCTCCCTAGCTTTCCCCGTCATCGTCCCAACATTAAAAGTCCCTCCTCTCTGTCATAAACTCTTCCATTCCCTCGTCTGTCGCCACTGATGCATCCCGTCTTCCTCCTCCTCTTCGTCTCTGTCTTTGAATTATGAAGAAAAAGATCATGAAGAATACATTAATTTAATTTAAAAGTAACATTTCAGAGGTGGGACTCATGTTATGAGGGTCACATTCCTTATATCTATCATGAAATGTTGGAGAGGTTAGCTCTCATTTCCCTGTATATGTTCTCATTATTTACCCCCCCTTCATTTCCTTCTTTTCTCTTCTCCCTCATATTTGCTTATTTCATCACTTTTAAAGTTTCTATCACAGCAACAGAAGAGTACTCTTAGTTACGATTCATAATAAGTATTTTGGATAACCTAAAGTAGAATTCATGATTATCTTTAACAAATTGAGTCACAACTTTGCATGGCTCTGTACCTTTTTTTGACTTTGGGTTGCATTGCTGGCGTCAGTAAGTTTCTCAGGCATCCATGTGGTCCCAACTAATTGATATGTGTAAGAGAAGAGGATATGCTAATGAGACAAAGTCATTAGCTGAAATGTGAGGAATAATCATTTTCTTTTCAGGGCCATAGGCCAAGGCAGAAGACAGACGGCTCATTCTAATGCTCCAGCATACTGAGCCACAAAGTGAAGTGAGCCCACCTGGACCAGCTCCAAAAGCTGCTCTTGGAAGTCAAGTCCTGCTTAGTTTATCAGCAGCAGGCATCAATATCCTCCAGGCTGATTTCAATAGGTACACAGATCATTAAGCTGGGTCTCGGGAGTGAGTTCAAACAAGCAAATCAGTCTGATGAAATGCTTGAAACACAATTATAAAGTTTTCCCTCTGCAGACAGCACTTGGATCGCTATCAGCAAACATAATGTATTTAGATGGTTCTCATGATTTCATGTCTTTTTGACTTTGCAAACTTTATCCTCTTCAATATTATTTATTAATCACTTGTTTTTACACCGAGCTGATGGAGACTGTACACACAGCTGGTTCCATAGACAACCACTGTGGATTACCATAATCACCTCTTACATGATTGGATGATACACCTGGTTTAATATGGCAATGATTACATTATAACAATTTTGTGACCCTTTTCCAGTTCCACAATGTGTCATGTGAAAAAGGCTTTAATCCATGTGAAAAATTGCCTTTGTGCCATCGTTACTGTATTTGCTGCCAAAACCACGGAAAATTGGGTCAAAGAAAGATATGAATGAAACACACTCAGAGAGAGAGGGGGGGGAGAGAGAGAGGGAGGAAGAGGGGGGGTGGTCTGAGAGAGAAAAGCCAGCACACAGCATGAGAAGAAAGTTTTACATGGAGGTAGGGGGTCATTCACACGCGTGATCCAAGCTTCCTAATTACCCTCGCCGAAGAGGAGGCGAGGGTATTGCAATTGGGTGCGTTTGTTTGTTTGTTTGTTTGTTTGTTTGCTTGCTTGTTTGTCTGTCCGAGCGCATAACTCAAAAACTAGTAACCCAATCGACTTGAATTTTTTACACAAGCAAGGTTCTGTCCGTGGCTCGGTCTTCCCCGAGAATGGCGTTGATCCGGATCTGGATCCAGATTCTAGAATTATTTTTACATCTGGAATTGTGCCTGTGCTGTAAACTGCCACTTTAAGAGGGAGGGACACGAATGGCATGATGGGGAAAAGAGTCCAGAAGGAGTCTTGTAGTACGTTCCGGAGCAGCAAGGTAGAGCAGGTTTGGCCCCTCTGATCCGGAAGCCCTGTTTACTGTCTCACAAGATCCAATAGTCTATTGGAGGTGGGGTCTGCAATCGCTGATTGTCGTTTTCTAGTTGTAGACTATGAGGGACTGAGATGTCAGTGTGACACATCTGCCTCTTGTCTTTGTTGTGAGTAAAGGGTTGGGATAAAAGCCCAGGAGGAGATCCACTCCAGGCTGTTTACTCTGCCAAACATCGGAGCTGAACACACTGTGCCAAATAATGTGTCCGGTAGCTGTTTTCTACTAAATGCACTTTCAAAAAATTACCATTATCGCATCTAGATTAACATTTAAATAGGAAAACTAAATTATGACCATCACACGTTTTTATTATTTTATTTTGTTTGACATAGAATTTATCAGGATGAGGAAATATGTGAAGAACTTCAACCAATACTATAAAATAAAAGTCAAAAGCTTAATATCTTCAGCTCCTCTTAACACCTCATGCCTGCACGTATGCACAAAGAGTCTCATTTCTGACACCTCATTGTCGATGGGTGTTAAAATTCCACCAGCAATAACACTTTGTGCCCGATGTCAGACACTTCAGTTATCACCTGCAGTCTGCCAATGCTAATTGCTTTCCCTTCTCATAAAACATGCATGAAGCTTTTCCCCACACAATTTACATCCATATGTAGGACTTTGCCGTTTTTATTTCCTTTGCAATACATTTTCTGATGTTTTTGGGGGTTTTTTGTACGTTAGTGCCGCTAACTGTCATTATTAATGGGAAATGAATGGACATCACAAATCAAACAGGGACCCACTTAATGCCACTGCAATGCTCCAACTAACAACCAAGGATTGACCTTTCAACTATAAAGGTGTTTTTTTTACTTTCTGTTACTGTTTTATTATTCTTAGGCTAGAAAAAGCTTATTGTATCAATAAAATAATGGAAATAATGGAAATTTACAAATTTATACAGGCCGCAGAATCCCACGATATAGCAGAAAATTATTAGTTGTCTCCACCAGTCCGAAAAGCATATCCTCTCAAAGTACTTAAACATGCCTCCATTTAACCAGACCTCTAAGCATGTCTGCGTAAACGACTGCATAACATTTCGGTATCGATCTTTGGATTGCTCAAGTTTTTCTGAAGCCATTCTCGACTACTGAAAGGTGGAAAAGTCATTCAGGGTGTCTTATTCTCATTATTGAAACAGCAAAGGTGTCTAAATGTAGTCGGAAGAGGACAAACGGTCAGCATTTTTCCTTTAGCAGGGTCGGTGCAGCACATCATTTCAATTACACGCCGAAGTCCAGTCGTGTTGACAGCATTGTCTGCTCCACCACGGCGACCCCGAATGAGAATCCCTCCTGAAACTATCTGTAACCCCCCCCCCCACACACACACACACACACACATACATGGTCTCTGCCAGAGAGCAACGTTTCCTCTCTGACTGGTCCTCCTATCACTTACACAGCGACAGAGAGATTGTCTGCAGCGGCTTGATAACTAGCTAAATCCCTTTAATCTATTTTCATGTACCCCTGATCCCCTCGCTGCTGTGCACAACCATCGCCATCCAAACACACACACACACACACACACACACAGTCACTGTGTCATTTGCTGTGTGTGACCTTCAGACGGCGCTTCCCAAGGTGAAGTCAGTGTCACTTTCATAAAAATAAATTCCACCAGAGTCTCATAGAGGGAGCAGAAAACGAAGTTATTGGTGCGTCTGCAGAAGTTGTTCAAGTTAGCTTCAGTGTGGTGCTTTTCAAAGTTTGATAATTCACATGTCTCTTAAATGTTAAACTGGAATCAAACATACCATGTTACACACACACACACACACACACACACAATGATGTGGGTTTGAACTTTGGGGGATCAACAAGTCCTTACAGTTGTCATTTGGGTATTATTTGCAAGCTACTAATCAAAATTTGAGAAAAAGGAAATATATATAGTTCCATAATTTTCTTGATGTTTTTCTCTTTAAAATATAACAGCTGTAAAGGTATGTAGCAGAGGTTTTAGATGGATGCAGACGCTCATCCCTCGTGTTGCACCCACCTGTACATCTCATCCTCCAGTTACAGTAACTGGATGTGAAGGCAAGCGGCGCACTGACGCAGAGGAGGACACAGCTCTGTCTGCTGCCAAGGGTCCACTCTGAAACATGACACGGACAAGGTGGCTTCGACGGCGGCAACTGCTTCCCCACGTCTCACAAACCTTTCTCACATATCCTCCTGTCCAGCTGAGGAATGACTTTGCTGCTCTGGCAAGACAGTGATGAATAGAAGTGTTCAGGTGCCCCATCGGGAAGTCTCTAACGGTTTATAGCAGGGTGTCGAGCGTCTCCGGGGCCTCCGTGGTTCTTTCTGAGTCATTCTGGCCAAGAACAAAGCTTCCAGATTAGTACCTCAGTTAAAAAACTGGTTTCCAGGAAATACCGTTTTGGTTTTTCTTTAGTTAAATGGTGAGTGAGAACCTGTAGGGGCATTTCCTGTGCATGAATTACAAGATATTGCAGCATGAAGCATTTCAAGGTGTGATGATGCTGAAATTTGGATTTATTTTATCTCCAACTAGGAGAACAGTTAACTTTTCTGAATTAGGTTATTGTAGATTACTGCTCTAATAACTAACTAAATAATAAGAACTGGGATGAGTTTGTCTGGAAATCATCCTCATAAATCACTTTTCTTGGATCTTTACTCATAAAACTTGGATGAGGGAGTGAACACTTTGGGCAGAGGCTGCTCTAAACATCTCTTTCTAAAGTTAGACTGTCTGATCTTTGAACATGTGAACAACGTAATTTAACTGTGTTGGTTGTAAGTATATGCAGCTGTATTTCAGGTTAACATTGATACATGATACAGATGAACATTGATTTCAAGTTCGCTGATGACACCACCGTGGTCGGGCTCATCTCGGGCGGAGATGAGTCGGCCTACAGAGATGAGGTTGACAAACTGGTGGCGTGGTGTTTGGTGAATAACCTCTCTTTGAACACCACGAAAACTAAAGAACTCATCCTGGACTTCCGGAAGCGCAGCCCAGACCCAGCTCCACTGACCATCATGGGGGGCTGCGTGGAGAGGGTCCCCTCATTCAGGTTCCTGGGCGTCCACATCACAGACGACCTGTCCTGGTCTGCTAACACCACGGTGGTGGTGAAGAAGGCCCAGCAGCGACTCCACTTCCTGAGGGTGCTCAGGAGGAACAACCTGGAGGAGAAGCTGCTGGTGGCCTTCTACAGAGCCCCCTGGAGAGCATCCTGGTGTACTGCATCACGGTGTGGTACGCCGCGTGCACAGCAGCGGAGAGGAAAACCCTGCAGAGAGTGATCAACACAGCCCAGAAGATCACCGGCTGCTCTCTGCCCCCCCTGGACTGTATCGCCGGCTGCTCTCTGCCCCCCCTGGACTGCATCGCCGGCTCTCGCTACCTTAGCAGAGCTACAAACATCGTCAGAGACTCCTCCCACCCCGGGCACCACTTGTTTAACCTGTTGCCGGCGCTACAGGTTGCACAAGAGCAGGACCAACAGACTCAGGGACAGTTTTATACCGAGAGCCATCAGCGCTCTGAACGACAACCAGGACTAAACAGGACAACAACTCACTGTGCAATAAACAAAAAACAAAAACAAAAAAGTGCAATAACAAATGTGCAATAACTACTGTATTCTATTTCTGTATGCAATCTCACTGCATGCACGGTGGATCACTTTAAATTTGTGTCGTTTTAGTCTGCTTTTGTTTTATTACTTGTGTTATTATTGGACTTTGTTGATGTATTACGCACCGGACAGAGCAGCGCTCCTAATCTCATTGTGTATCGACTATACAAGGACAATAAAGGCTTTCTATTCTATTCTCTTTCTATTCTATTCTATTCTATTCTATATTTAACGTTAAAGGATGGATGCATGGATGGATGGCTGGATAAGGGGCTGCTCACACAAAACAATTATTAGGAACCTTTGCATTTCAGCAGCACAACATGCCTGTCGTACATTTGTTCACTATTTATCACATTTTCACAGCTGTCCAGAGCATGTCTTTCACTGTTTCATTTCAATATTGTTGACTGACAGGAATGTCAATAGTTTTATGCATGTTTCAGAAAGACACCTTCAAATTAATTAACAAAGATTAAGAATTAAATTACATGAATAACCCAGGAGTTAAAGTCCTTTGCTGAGAGGCATCTAAACAGCAAAAGCCACTATCTGATGATGGAACTGCTCTTCTCTCAGGGTGGGGGCACCTCATGAGGAATCCATAAAGAGAAGACCCGGACTGAACTATGCCAGTGGTGCTGATTTTGGAAGGTGGCCCCGCCATTGACTGCCCTGGCATTCAAAATGCAAGTGATCTGTGTGGCGGGAGATCGCTTTGAAAATGTGAACACAAATAAAAGATTTTCAGTTTCAACAAAAATATGGTTCTGCAAAAGGTGGCTTAGTTCAGTCCTCCCCAACAATGGAGGTAAAAAGAGAAGCAGTTATTGTTCGAGCCCTGTGAGCAGAGGGAAGCATAGATGGAAGGTTAGTGATGGGTGTAGCAGACACACTGACAGCTTGCATAGAGTCAGTACCGGCCAGTGTAACTCACTGTCCCATATTTCACCCCTTACTGGGGGGGCTAACCAGGATGAGCATAAATATGAAAACCTATCAACTCTGTGGGCTGCAAAAGATTTTAGTCTACATTTGATCACCAACATTAGTTTGTGTGGATCTGACGACCAACAGAAATCTATTTGTTGATGTGAAGCCGCTATCTATACAGTCCTTTCAGGGAAGCAGGGACCGACTGGCTGCCATAGCAACTAACTATGCATTGTGTTTGAGCCTGAACTCCCATCTATTTCCCCCCGTGGAGTGCTGCTTGCTGTGGGGAATGGGTTTGGAGTGGGGTGTATCCATACCTCTATGCATGCATGTGGGTTATGCACCACAGCAGGGGTGCAGCAGGGGTGCTTTGTCACTGTAAAAGCAGCAGGGTACAAAAACACACTAATGGATCCCAGCAAAACCCCTTTTCAGAGCAGACTGTCAATAACATCTGAGGGTGAAAGAGCAGTTGGTCTTTTTGCAGCACGAAACTGGGCTGCAAACATTTCACGAGCGAGCATCATGCTGGCACGGCCACAGTATAAATATATAAACGTACTCAAACTGCACAAAATGCATGAATTATTAAAGAAAGCGACACTGGACAGGCAGAAGGTAGTTTCAATTAACAAAGCTAATACACAAAAGGCTTCTTACAGTCAGATGTGGTGCATGTGTACACACACGAGCGTCGTAGATCACACCAAGTGTCACCCCGAAGACGCTGAGGCTGTGCTGTATCTGAGCACGTAAAGACATTTGAGATCAGAGATAAGGTTTCATCAATGAAAGAGCAAAAATGCATTTTCTGCCTTGATATATATTTTCCCTTTAAATGAGCTCCCAAGGCGGTGCGTGTGCACGGATGTTAGATTTGTTCATGCATTTCACTCCTGGTCCAAACAGACAAAAACACTCGTCTTCATCCGCACCGGGACTCGCCCTGTCTTTAATTTGTGTTTTATTTGGGTTAGTGACGAGTGATGAATAATTTATTTTTCTACTTCACCTCTAGGGTTAAGCCAAAGGGCCACTTCCCAAAAACTGTTATCTCCAACGAGCACTGGCACAGTCCCACGCTAAGAGCCTCCCGACCTTGCTGATGAAGGAGTTCTGTGGAGAAGGTGGTGACATCATCAGACAGGCTTCATTTAAAGGCAGCACTTAAAGGCTGCCCTGAAAATTTACCCAAGTTTGCCGAATAGTTATTTTTCTTTCATAGGGAAGTTATAAATCTTTTATTTAATCCTTTATTCTTTTTGATCTGCTGCCCAAGATTTGTCTGATCCTCCTTCCTAATATTTATTAGGACATGGAAAGTCATAGCCATCCATTTCATTTTGCCATCATACATAGGTTGGACAGAAATGTAAATTAATTTTTGCTGAGAAATTAGGACATATATTTAAATCCTTGGTGTTGATTTTGACAAAAGGGGGTCGTCAGGGCTCGCCTCATCAGGGCTCGCCTCTCTCCATCACGCCTACCGAGATGCCCTCTTCTGCCATCCCTTCCGGAACGTCGTCTCAGTTCCTGCATCAAATCCAGACCCGGGTTTACCCTCCTACCACTGCAGCTGGGGAGGACGAGGCTCCCATCAGTGCCAGCTGAAGGGCAGACTGTGCATCTATTGCCGGGGGAGTGTGGCCACTTCCTCACCTCTTGCCCCCCAATGGCCAAAAGAGCAGGCTCGCCAGCCAACAGGGGGACGCTAATGAGCCAATCAGCCGAATTCCTTCAATCACATTTGACTCCGGCCACACCCGAACTTGCTTTCGTTCACTCGAGGTCTGTAGGCAGGTCTCAGCGTGATGGAGGTGTGATCGGAGAGACCCAGGCGGTGGAGGGGCGTTGCCTCGTAGGGGGCACACGAGGCAGCTGGTCTACACCTGCTCCAGTGTGTGGAGTCCATGTGTTGGTTTCCATCAGGATGCGCTGTCTGTATTTGGTAGATGGCCTGGTGGAGTTCATTCAGTGCCTCGCTCTTGTTGCTGCTGTTTGATGTAAACTCCCTTGGTGAGAAACAACTGACTGTGTTCTGAGTTAATAGGCTTGTTATTATCCTGCTGAGGTGTTACAGGCATCAAGAAGGACGTTTCGCCTGCAGCATTCAGTGCTCTCTGAGAAACACCTGCTCTTTGGTGTTGGGCAGGTAGAGTACGCTTCATTAAATTTGTTCTCTGCAGTTGAAACGCATCATGAGACTGAAGCAAAATTCCACTTGTGAGCCTTGAAACTAAAATAATGAGATTCACATTTATGAAGGTTAGTCGTAAAATAATCACCAGGTTTTTTAAAAAAGAATGCTTATGTGTGGGTGTAGGAATAGGAAATAGGAAATCAGACGCTGCCTCCTGGACTGATTTGCACCTGAACTCTGATATGATTCAGTCCTTTTTTGCAGATGTTGGCACCTGACGCTTGACCCGCCACTGCTGACAGCAGCTTCGTAAGACAAGCGAGTCTCTGGCCTCTGACTCCATGAAGCTCATCCCATTCCTTCCAGACTGCAACAACTTTGACTTCTGTGGTAGCAGGTGGGGGGGGGGGGCAGTGAGGCTGCACACAAAGGAGATGCATCAAAACGCATTTGCAGTGTGACTGATAACGGGGCGCCGCCTCAGGTATAGGCTTGATTGAATTAACCATCCATTTATCTCAACGCTCATATGGCTTGATCCCACTGGCAGCCAAATGCTTGATTAAAGAGTCAAAGGAGGGAGTGGTGGATGGAAAGAAAGGGAGGAAAGAGTCAAGAAGTCGGGGGACAGGTCTGAAAGTGTGGCACGGTGGTTGGCTGAGAGTGGAAGGCAATGTGTTTGATTTAGG
Organism: Brachionichthys hirsutus; assembly: GCF_040956055.1. NCBI lineage: Eukaryota > Metazoa > Chordata > Actinopteri > Lophiiformes > Brachionichthyidae > Brachionichthys > Brachionichthys hirsutus. The sequence continues at coordinate 8,760,390 of NC_090917.1, read as the reverse complement.
GTGGAAGAGGCTCATTTTGTCTCTTGTCCTTCAGATCTCGTCCTTCAGATCTCATCCTTCGGCATCTGAAACGGGAGAAGTGCGTAAGAGAGCCTTTCCTAACTATTGGCCTGTCGTGTGGAACAGCGAGGTGAATGATGAGAAGCGCGTCCCGCGTTGATGAAAAGCCGTGTTTCGCTTGAAAAGACTTTGTCCAGAGACGTTTGCTGCTTTCGTTATAAAAGAAACATGCAAAGAGGAGTCTTAGCATTCAGCTCACTGTGCACACCAGGAGAATATCAAGCATGAACTGGGGGCCACTCGCAGTGGAGAAAGAGGGGAGAGGTGTCACTATGGATCATGTTAGGGCCTGCGGGCCCAGACTTTGAACACCACAGCTGCTTATTAATATTCCTGTCTCACAGCACGCTTTCACGGAGGCTGAGATGGGATTGCTGTGATAGCTGAAGTCCATGGCGATGGATGCAATCGCCTGAATTACCTGGAACCTGACCGGCAAGCTAAGCCGTCCGTAAAGCATCCTGCAAGTAAATCAATGGCTGTAATTGGTTTGTTTCCCTCCCTTTCACATGCTCTCACTCTCCCTCGCTAACCTCTCGTAGCAGAGTTGACACGGTCCCAATTTGTTGACTTTATTAGTGTTTGTTAAAGGATGGAAACTAATAAGAGTGAGGCAGGGTGAACGAGTGGGAGGGATTTAGGAGAGTCGGAATGTGAGCAGCTCATATTCAGACTTATACGTGCAATCAAGGCTTCATTCAAACTTGCAGGCAAATCAGATTGTTGTAACTCGAAGAAGCACACAGACCTCATTATAGCTGGGGAGCATGCAGTGTTGGGGGGGGGGGGGGTCACAGATCAACGTTGTTGTCGTTGCTTCCTCTCCATCTACTAGTGGATGTTACCTCGCTGTATTTGAAGAATGAACATTAAACTGTCTTTAGAGTGAACTAATCCAAACTGTCTTGTCCTGAAACATTTTAATAAGGCTAATTTGTAACAGATTTGTTATTGTTGTTGTTAAACCTTTTTTATTATATCAAGCATTCTGCAGCTTTTTAAGGGCACTATATAGAACATTTTTATTATTGCCATCTTTACTCAGCCTTTCTTACGTTTCACCAGTGACGGCCTGATTTAACGATCCTGAAACTTCTTCCTCCGTGTTTGAATGTTTGGCTGTGCGGGGGTGAAGCGTGTCCATCTGTACGAAGAGAGTTGATGATTCTAGATTCTAGATCAGTTCCAGAGCAACATCGCAATGAATATCAGTGAGCAAAAGGTTAAAACCGCAGCGGACGCCACAGCGTTGGCCGGTGAATATATGCCGACTCATGGTGGAGTCGATTGTGATCCTGAATAGCGCGGTGGTGGCGGCCCCTGGTAGGATCCTGGTCCTGTCTATGCATGGCCGGGTCGTCCGGGGAACCGTGGACGCTGTGCCCGTGAGTCCGACCTGGTTATTGTCCTAAACGTGGGCACTGGAGGAGAGACTGTTATTCTGACAAATCGAGGTCTGCGCAAAATGGAGCCTCTTTTCCTGGAGACACTTCTGCACTTCCTGGTTCCACCACCAGGTCTCCTTATCTCCTTTCCGCCCAGAAGACACACCCAGTCCTCTCCGACCTGTCTCCCTGATCACCTTAGCTGTTGTATTCCAGTCTTCTGGAAGCCTGTCTGGTCCACCCAGAGCCTGTCTCACCTCTTCCCTGAAAGCCACACAAACCTCTTCATTCTTCCACGACAGTGAAAACATTTTACTTCAAATGGGTGTAAATGAAAAGTGCTCAAAGCCAACGTGACAACTTGAATGCATATAAAATATTCATCAGCTGCAGTTTGCCACTTGCGTGAGAAGATTTCCATCAAGCAGTTTGTGGATGCATCCAGAACGTCTGGATTTTCTTTGCATAGCCACTATGCCAAGACAATAAAGGCTTTCTATTCTTCTATTCGATTCTGCTGGGAGGATTTCCTCATGTTTATGCCAGAAATACTGAAATAATTAGACACTATTTTATTATCTTGAAAGGAATGGAAACTTGTCATGTGCCACATGATATTTTACAGAGTTTAAAAATGCTCCTAGTGAGATTTATATTATAGGAACCGTTGTTAATCCTGATCTCCATCATGCTTAATGCGTTTTATGGTTTTCTCCGTCATGATTCAGGAACCACACTGACTCAACTAATTGTTGTTCAACTGATTATCGGAGCCGCCGTGTCGTGTCAAAATATGAATTGAGGATCAGTTTTTCCAATTTCCCACCTCTGAACCTGCCACTGAGGGACAAAACTGATCTCAGATCAGGGTTTTCACGTTTGCTCATCTGTTCTGTTCACAGATTAACGGCTTTGTCTTTCTGCAGTCTGAGGTTGGATCAGGCAACAGAGGGGCTTGATGTGCTCCTTCATTCCTCTGCACACCTCCCTTACTCCCTCCTCCCTCCAACTCCATCCCTCTACCTTGTTTTGCTCTCCTCCTCTCTGTGCACTGCCTCCTGAGATTTATCACGCTGCCTCTGGTAAACTCTTTGGCCCTGTTGCCAAGCTGTGGGGGCAGGAGGGAAAGATGCCTCATTTCTGAATGAGGCGACACCCACCTTGGTGGAGCTGACATGAGGTCAGGCGAGGTAGAATGAGATGCCTGCCTGCGTGGCAGAGGTGAAATGTGTGGCCACATCACTGTCTTCATAATAACTGTGAATAATTAAATCATAGAATTTCTCCATTACAGACGTTTTGTAGAACAATAATTCTTCATGCACATGCATTCTAATTACATCACAGAATACAGACTCCTCTGCAGGTCTTGTTTTCAACATGCACTTCTCTTAGTTATAAATCATTATATTGAGTGGTGGTATGTTATCATTATCTGATCATTATCTGCACTGTGATTGGCATGAGGTTAAAGCTGCCTGCAGCACCAAACAGAATCAAGTATGGATAGATAAGGAGCATGCTTCGCTATATTCTCCTTCTAACTGGGCCGGCAGCAGTTGGGCCGATAAACAAGATGAACGTTGCTGTAAAGCTGAGCGAAAAGAGAGGAGCTGCAGAAGTAGGCGATTATTCTCTGTTGGTTTAAATCTGTGGCCGATGTTTTCACAGTGTCATGTTAAAAACTTTCATCGTAAAAAATATTGTTCAGAGCTATTTTAATCTGAAAGGATCCGTTCCACAGCTTAACTGCTGCAGCGGTTTACCTTGTAGACCAATTAGGAGAAGCACAGAACACCGGTACAGGCGAACGACGTCATTTTACAATTTAAGGTTGGAATATAGTTGTATTAGTTGCCTAGAAGTGCTTTGTTTCAGTCCCAGTGATATCCACTGTGACTACAGATGCAGAAACTCATAGCCTGAATATCACGACAACATTTCTGATGAGTGAGACTTTAAAACCCTGAAAACTGAGATGCCGGGGGTGGGGCTCCGTACATGCGTCTGTTGGACGAGCACAACAACTGAACCATCGGTTTTCTTAGATGTCAAGACATTTTTGAAAAGTTTAGCTCCTCAGTTTGGTGTTTAAAATAAATATGAAATAAGAAATATGTTTGTTTGTTTGCAGCATAACTCAAAAAGATATGGAAGGATTTTGATGACATTTTCAGGAAAAGTGATTCGATTTTGGAGGTGAAAACCGCCATTACCGAAAAAGTGATTTTCGGTAATGGCGGTATATCAAAGTGAAATCAAAGAACTGGCGGCTTGTCCAGGGTGTACCCCGCCTCTCACCCGTTGACTGCTGGGATAGCCTCCAGCATGACCCGTGACCCGCTAACGGACAAAGTGGTCAGGAAGATGAATGAAGTGAACCCAATTTCAAAGGGAATAAGTTCATGGTCAAGAAATCTAAAAATGTTACAATAAATACAATAAATATTGGACTATTATTTTTGTTGTAAATCACAATATGGGGGGGTGGCTGAGGTGTTCCACTCGTGCTTTTCCAGTTCTGTATCTGCACATTAACATCCCAACTCATCACACACTGATACTGTGTGCACAACGTGTCTTTGGCTGTGTGTCCGTGGCCTTTCAGGCAGGAAGTGGACTTTAAACAGCCTTTTGGTTGAATTGAACTGTGAATTTGGTTTTACCGAACAGATCGGGGATGCATTTACTAGCCACCACACAAACCACCAGTGGGTGTGTGTGCACTCTAAGATGTTGTGAACCAATCTGCACAGTGAGAATAGCATTAAGAGTCTGTGTGTGTGTGTGTGTGTGTGTGTGTGTGCAGTGCTACTGACAGCAGTGATATGAACATGTTTATGAGGTGGGGGAGGTGAATCGCATCCTGGAGTACCACATCTGTCTGCCTGTCATATATGCATAGAAGCACACACACACACACAAATTGTACTCTGTCTGACTGCTATGTTTCACTCAGGTGGTTCCACTGCCTTTGATCGTACATGCAAAGTGATTTGAGGCGAGTGCGCTGACACACAGCGGCTCCAGTGACTGTAGAGCCACACATTACCTGCACTTCTTTGTTTATTGGCCAATAGCAGAACTCTCTCAGCCTCTCTCAATAGCCAAGCCCACGCATGCCCCCCTAACCCTTTCTGTAACAGCATCTCCCATGAGAGAATTGACGCTTGAAACACACACCCTACCCTACCTACTCCCCCTCTCTGGCATAAATTAGCACACTCATACTTAGCACTGCTTGTTTGGCTGTATTTCCTCTGATGTTCCAGCAGGCCCACCGATGCTGAGAGGATAAACACGCTCGGTAACACCTTGTTTCTAGCAGAACGAGAGAGAGACTCTCATCACCAGGCCTGTGATCCAATTTTCACATGCCACGCGAACCATTGTTGCCAGGTGATGGCGTATCAATGGCTCCCTTAAGTTGGCAGAACGAGCTCTGTCTGCATTCCTCTGTCAGCCTAATTGCTGCAGCAGATCCTCCATCAAATCGCCTCCAAAGGTTCTGTTCATATTGTTCGGAGCATTGCTGTTTACGGTATCCTCTGGCGGGCAAATGAAGCAAAGTGAGAATAGGATTTTGTATGTGTAAGAACCAAAGGAAGCTGGCGAGCGTATCCCAACACACACTAATTAAAGAATCAATACATGAAAAAACTGTGTTGCTCGGACTAAGCACCATTTCAAACAAGAGCATTTATCATTTAATGCTATGTGGGTACTGTATCGTGTAGGAATATCAATATCTGAATTGAAGACTGCAACACTGTATTAACGTGTTTAGGAAGTTGAGCTCCCTACTAGAAATAAACAGCGCCATCTAGTGCCGTCTGGGGTTAATGGCTGCAGAATCAGACACTGTAGCAAAGGGCTGCAGAGCCACGTGCAGACTGCTCACCATTCAGCGGCTCTGTCCTCTGCACCGGCCTGCAGACTGCTCACCATTCACCGGCTCTGTCCTCTGCACCGGCGTGCAGACTGCTCACCATTCAGCGGCTCTGGTTTCTGCACCGGCCTGCAGACTGCTCACCATTCACCGGCTCTGTCCTCTGCACCGGCCTGCAGACTGCTCACCATTCAGCGGCTCTGTCCTCTGCACCGGCCTGCAGACTGCTCACCATTCACCGGCTCTGTCCTCTGCACCGGCCTGCAGACTGCTCACCATTCAGCGGCTCTGTCCTCTGCACCGGCCTGCAGACTGCTCACCATTCAGCAGCTCTGTCCTCTGCACCGGCCTGCAGACTGCTCACCATTTAGCGGCTCTGGTTTCTGCACCGGCCTGCAGACTGCTCACCATTCAGCGGCTCTGGTTTCTGCACCGGCCTGCAGACTGCTCACCATTCACCGGCTCTGTCCTCTGCACCGGCCTGCAGACTGCTCACCATTCAGCGGCTCTGGTTTCTGCACCGGCCTGCAGACTGCTCACCATTCAGCGGCTCTGGTTTCTGCACCGGCCTGCAGACTGCTCACCATTCACTGGCTCTGTCCTCTGCACCGGCGTGCAGACTGCTCACCATTCAGCGGCTCTGGTTTCTGCACCGGCCTGCAGACTGCTCACCATTCAGCGGCTCTGTCCTCTGCACCGGCTGCTATGGAGCTCTGTTCTCCACAGCCAGCGGAAGGGAAGCATGAGCGCTGCAGCCACACAGTATGTCGGATCAATAGCTTCCTGGGGCCGCCACCGCCAGGAACACTTGTGTCCTCTCCACACTACCCGTGTCATTGTACTGATGTCAGTTCTATGCAGGTCGGGCGTTCAAATCATCAGATCCCCCCCCCCCCATCCTCTTGGTTCCTCTCCGATGACACAAAACTTCAGAGTATTCATCTCAAGAAAGGATTTTTGTTGTAATTTTGTGGGATTCGGTTCGACTCTCGACCGCAGCCAACTGGCAGATTGCAAAAGGAGAAATGCCTCAAACGCAAGCTTGCAGAGGCCTTTTGTGAGATCAATGATACAGCCTGTGTTTGTTGAAGAGGAGACAGCAGGGGGGCAGCAGAGGGGGCAGCAGGGGGGCAGCATAGAGGGCAGCAGAGGTGTTGTTTGGACTGAGAAAACGTCTGTCCTTTATTACTGCCGACAGGAACAGGAAGTCTGAAGGATGGGAGACTGATTCCACATTCTTGTCGAGGAAGAAAGGAAAGCGCAACAGAAGTAGCCAGGTTGATACGGTGTCCATTCCACAAACACGTAGACCAATATCTAGCATAGCTGCTGCTGCCTGCTGGAAAACTCTTCAAAGTCCACCATCTGCAGAGAGAAGTAAAGACGTCGAGCTACCTCCCTGCACAATGTTGGCATCTACATTATAGATCTGTGGTTTCAAAAAGCTGTAATCCATCCAATCCCAGAGATGTGCTGGATATTTTAATTTCTTCACTCATCACACACTCGGAAATCTCTTTTCTGCTATTGTGGATCTCTCAGTAAAGGCAAAACAAAAAACAATCATTGTTGTAATGGTCTGCCCTTACGAGTCCATTACGTGGAGTAAGACGTAATATTGTTGGAAATAAAACTAAAAAACGATGCATCTGATCATAGGAAATAAAGATGGGATTGAGGAGTGGCGGTATTTACCCCAGGATGAAGATACCTGCACCTTCCTTAAAACCTTAAAATGAGAAATGTTATTTCAAAGAAATTGAGAATTCCTTTGAAATAAATGTCAGTAGAATTCTATTTTTCTAAAAGAAATACATTCAACGGTGATGATAAAATACATGTGAAAGATTTACACATATGGTTAAGATAGTAAATGTCCTATAATAAAGGAAAAAGAGCCTGCCTGTCTTTAAATCATTGTATCGGTTCTCGGATCAAGTGACAACAGATCTATTCTTAATAAATGAAAGCATGAAAGGACAAAGTACTTGAGGTAAGAAATTCTGACTTTGACATTTTGATGGAATAAATTGTAATTGAAATTCTGGTTTCAAGCATTGCATTAATCAGAACAAAGAAACGGGTTTAACGGCAACAGTCTATCTGGATTATATCGGACAAATACCTTCAAATTATAAACTATTCCAACATTAAAACCTACCTGACCAAAAACATCAAAAGCAAAACAAAAGCAAGAACAAATATTGAGTGAATTGTACATATTTCATCTTGCTTAGCTTTCAGTGTATCTGTCTGGGATAAACTAAGCTAACAACACAGCAAGGAGAATCTGTTGTGAATTGGGACCGTTGCATGTTATTTCTTTATGATGAGGAAAAGGCTTTGTACTTTCTCAGTCTGTGCAGCTGCATGAGACAAGACACGTCTGCTTCAGTCACAAAGCTGCTGCCTTCCCAATCACCGGCCGCAACTGACTACTGGCTCACATTCATCCTTGTTAGTGAGATGCATGATAATAAATTGGCCATTTGCGCTGTCAAATACTGTGTAAATATCGGCTGCTTGCGCAGAGAAATGACAGATTTGTTTTTATCCTAATCCAAGCACGTCACTGTGCAGAACGTTTTGGTGCTGTGAGCACCGACGATGGGCCTCCCTTCACGTCCAATGCATCAGACCAAATGTATAAACGCCAACACTGAGCATGGATAGACTGAATACAAGAGGGTGAAAGTAGCATTTAGCAGCGATGGCCAAAGCAGTGGACTAATCCTCTTCATCAACAGAGTGAGACAAGGCCTTATTGTCCATGCGTCTCACCATAATACCGGACCGTCATCAGAACAGGAATCCCACCTCATCTGGGTCCGTCTCCCCACTGCTGTTCGTTCAAGCTCCCCATCAGTAATCCAATTACGTGCGCTGGCTCCCGCCACCAACGTCGCTGATGTTTTCTTAATCACATTAAGCCTTTCAGCCTGTCTAAGTCTTTGTTTCTAATCGGTCAGAAACAAAGACTCCGTGAGGACGGAGCAATGACACTGGCTGAAAACCGATGAGTGGAATCTTGACAGAGCGCTGGGGGGGGGGCTGCCACCAGTGTTTATCGTCAATCACTGGCTCCTCCCTGTAGGTCATACATAAGAAATCTGGTATTAGACGCCCCATTTCGAGCCTAAGGGCCATCTGTAAACACTGCAGGCTTGGAGCCCTGGCGTACGCGTAAAGAATCACTCCTGGCAGGAGAGGAGGATCTGCACTCAATTTGGGATCCTTCTTGATATTCTGTAGGAGTGGAAGTCGATATTCCCAGACCTCCCTGGGGCTTTGAATGGGGGAAATGGTGAGGAATGTTGACAAACAGATAGTTGGAGGCGAGATGAGGCAGGTCTCACATGCCTCTCTGCCAGCTGAGATAAAGATCCACAGCGTAACTGCCATGAAAGATAAGGCTGGGCCCCGTCTTCTCTCACAAACCTGCCGCTGGCATACATTTTTATCATATTGAAAAAGCTGATGGAGGTTTTTCCCTGCTGCTTATTACATCCACCAACAATAATTACAACCAAGGGGTAGCAAAGCAAATTCTTCCAGAAAATACATTTTAATTTGACAGCGGTGTTGTTTTGGGGACAAGAGCAGGATGACAGCCTGTCCTCATTCCCACTGCTCCTCATGTCTCATCAGGCATGGAAGGACACATTCAGATTCAAACAAAAGGGTTTGAAACACTTCCGATGTTAACTCATCCACAGTAAACGGAGTCGCTGACGGGAAGCGCGCCCCCCCCCCCCCCCCCACCCACCCACCCCCGGACTGCACAACACTGTTCTGTAGACTGATTCAACGGAAACAAGACCGCAAGGGCTTTCTTGAAATGCTCCTCTTAGACAGGATGTTTGACTGTATTTGTACTGTAATACATGCTACTGTGTGACTGTACTTGTACCCTAACATTCTATATGTATATATAATATATTCATCATCATCATTCAATTCAATTCAAATACATTTTATTTATATAGCACTAGATCAGTGGTGTCAAACCCGTCCAGTGGAGGGCCGAGACGCTCCAGGTTTTCCTTCCAGCCGGCTACTAAAGCAGGTGAGGGTAATTGTCAACACCTCCGATTCGAGAGAAGGAACTCATTAGTGAGATCGGCTGCTGGAGAGATGGTTGGAAAGAAAACCTGGAGTGTCTCGGCCCTCCACTGGACAGGTTTGACACATGTGCACTAGATCATAACAGAAAGTTATCAAAAGACACTTTACAGGTGTAGCAGGGAAAGACAGAACCCAACTTGTCCCACAAGGGCAAGCACTTTGGAGACGGAGGCAAGGAAAAACTTCCTCTTAACAGGCAGAAACCTTGGATGGAACTCCAAGACTCATAGTGGACGGCCATCTGTCTGGACCAGTTGGGTAGAGAGACACTCTCTTGATTCTCTTTGACTGCTTGCTTTGGGAGGTGGAAGGGAACCGGAGAACCTGGAGAAAACCCATGCAGATGTTGCAGGTGCATTTTGCACGGCTGGTATTTTAGTGTGGAAAACACAGAGCGGAAGCACGCTGCCACGGTTCCGCCCTGAGCCTGGGCTGCCACTTTAAAACTAGGCTGTCATCCTGTCATTAGGGGTGGGTGTGACGTGTGGAGTGGCCAGGTGTGTGTCCGGTGGCGATAGTGAACTTTGTTTGGCTCCAACTTAATTCAGAATTATCTGCTATTTTTAATGTATTTTTACCTGGGACCTTTTTGAATAAACGTTGTAAAGAGATGGAACCCTGTGTTTACTTCAAGAGTGCAACACAGACACTGGGAGAACATCCGCACAGACAGGAATCAAACCGGGAAGCTTCCTGCTGTGAGGCTACAGCGCTACCAACTATGCTACTGTGCCCCCCGTGAACGACAACATGATGAAGTCATTGCTGGAACACCCTGAGTAAATAAAGGGCCTCGGTTTAAATACTCTACTGACGGTTCTTCCACAAAGATTGATCCACCAGAGAATCTGCATTGCTAAGAAACCTTTTTTGTATAAATACAACAGGCCTAAGTTGAACTTCTGGTTGTGTTCCTTTAAGAGCCGTAAGGAATATGAAGGCTAAAGGGCTCCAAAAGACGCATTTGTTTTGGAGCCAATGACACACTGCAGACTGGACATTTTGCTTTCTCATTTCTCATCCTCCTCATACAAACCCAATCGCCATGATGACCTTGAAAGGACAGTTTGGCCATAAGACCCGTTTCTCTTTTTTTCTCCTCCACTCTATCTTCCACCATCCCTCCCACCCTCCACTTCTTTTAATCCTCCTCCTCTCCCATGCACTGCCTGATTTATATGGCCGCGGTGAGACAATAGCCATTCAGAGAAGAGGGTGGGAGGGGTTTCTGTGGCGTCACCGGTTGCCAGTCAGATGCCTGGGCTGTGTTAAAGAGGAATGGATTAAACGCACACCACGGCTGCCCTGGGAAGGGAACTCTGTCAGGACAATAAGTTAATCAGAGATGACCTGCCTTCATTATTTAATGATCATCAGTAATCATTAATGTATAGATGAAGGCTCTGTCATGATGCAGTCTTGGCCTGTGGTATGTTCACATCACAGCAAAGCATGCAGCTCATGTTTGGTGAGCTGCAGAATGCCTTTTATTTACTCTCAGCAGGTTTAAAGGAGACATATTCTACTCTATTCCACAAGTTAAAGCAGTTCCCAGACACTTGTATGAAATATCTGTGCCAGTCTTTGGTGAAAATATCAAACAGATGCTGCAGGACAGCGTCCCTCTTTTCTGTCTCAAACAGATGCTGCAGGACAGCGTCCCTCATTTCTGTCTCAAATAGATGCTGCAGGACAGCGTGCCTCATTTCTGTTTCAAACAGATGCTGCAGGACAGCGTCCCTCATTTCTGTCTCAAACAGATGCTGCAGGACAGCGTCCCTCATTTCTGTTTCAAACAGATGCTGCAGGACTGCGTCCCTCGTTTCTGTCTCAAACAGATGCTGCAGGACAGCGTCCCTCATTCCTGTCTCAAACAGATGCTGCAGGACAGCGTCCCTCATTTCTGTCTCAAACAGATGCTGCAGGACAGCGTCCCTCGTTTCTGTTTCAAACAGATGCTGCAGGACTGCGTCCCTCGTTTCTGTCTCAAACAGATGCTGCAGGACAGCGTCCCTCATTTCTGTCTCAAACAGATGCTGCAGGACAGCGTCCCTCATTTCTGTCTCAAACAGATGCTGCAGGACAGCGTCCCTCATTTCTGTCTCAAACAGATGCTGCAGGAGGGCGTCCCTCATTTCTGTCTCAAACAGATGCTGCAGGAGGGCGTTCCTCATTTCTGTCTCAAACAGATGCTGCAGGACAGCGTCCCTCATTTCTGTCTCAAACAGATGCTGCAGGACAGCGTCCCTCATTTCTGTCTCAAACAGATGCTGCAGGAGGGCGTTCCTCATTTCTGTCTCAAACCGCTCCGTCAGAAACACTCTAAACCCGGAAGCAAAAGTACGTTCATAGCGCGCACGTGCAGCAGCGCTACCATGGTAACCGTGAGGGACGCTTTTAGCACACAAAATTTTGGGGGGCAATTTTCGCCGGAACATTACCAGAAAAAATAAACTTCCTCTCCTCTTCTTCTTCGACTCATGCAGGAGAGAGGGAAAGCACTGCGCAATCAAGGAGCGAGTGTCTCTACACACACACATTTGTGTGTGTGTTACAGTGCGCAATGACGGACACACACATTTGTGTGTGTGTGTGTTTGCGTCATTGCGCACAGTAATATAATCAAGATGGAATAAAAATTATTTGAATCATCCATCCATCTTCAAACCGCTTATCCAGGGTGGGTCGCGGGTCCAGCAGCCGAAGAGGAGCGGAGATTCTCCACTCTCTGACGGAGCGTCTCGCACTCCCTCCGGTGTCTCCCACCGTCCCCCGATGGAGGAAGCTCATTTCAGCCGCGTTTACGCGCGACCTTGTTCTTTCAGTCTCTACCCAAAGCTCGTGACCACAGGTGAGGGTAGGAACGGAGATCGACCGGTAAATGTAGAGCTTCACCTTTCGACTCCTGGTCACCATGGTGAAGAGAGCACAGACACGGGGACGTCCACGCACGCATGTGCACGCACATTTTGTGTACGTTTCCCCCTCCAGACGTCAGAAGGGGAGCGATTTCTTCCAGACGTGTTTCAGGAGGTGATTACAGACCTACCCAAACTACGAAGGATTGACTGGATGGTTTATTTACCTGTTTGGGGTTGATAATGACCCAAAATCAATATAATAGTGTAGAAACATGGGAAAAGTGAGTTTTTCATAATATGTCCCCTTTAAAACTTTTTTAAAAACAAAACGTTTGCCCTCCGTTTCTGCTTTTATGTCATACGGCTTGAATTGCGTTTGCGTCTAATCTGAAAAGTTCTCTTCAGGATTAGTGTGAACTGAACATGACAAAATCTTAAAGCATTTATGTAACATTAGATCTGACAGAGCCGCTCGTGTGTAGAACTCTGTAGACGCTCTACTTTCTACAGTGTCCAGTGATGCATGTACAAATACAGGTTTAATACTAATGACAATAAATGTCATTTTTAAAATAAATAATATTTGGGCTTCTCACAACTAAAGTATCCTGACTGAACTATATGCAAATTATTATTATTTTTTTTACAAATGATAGTGCCTGAAAAAGGATTTTTGGATGAACTCGTGACTCATTTCCTCATCCTGAGCATCCATGACTTAACTCAGTATTATTGGTCCTTTGAAGATAACGTTCTGCCCGTTTCCTAGGATGCCGATCGGGGGCTGGGGTTAAACCAGTGTTTAGTTGAACTAGTCTGAGTCTGAGTTTAGCAGTGATGGTATTGAGGCACCGGTAAATGAATGGAATTCACTTTGGCATCTGTGTGTGTGTGTGTGTGTGCGTGGGTGTGTGTGTGTGTGTGTGTGAGTGAGCATAAATAACAGCTCTACTCCTCCGCACTGAGCCCCTCGGGGATAAACAGGTAAATATACACTCTATCAGTTTAAATGCAGCCCTCCATTTCCCACCCTCGGTGGGGGAAAGGTACGATCGCTGATTTGAAACTGTGGCTTCAGCGACTCCACATCTCTCACTTGTGGCTGAAGCAGAGCAAGCATTTGATGAAATGACTATTTAATCCCGCAGGTTCCTTAAAAACGTGCACGTTTTAGCAGGCGATGGAAAAAGAAGCCAGGCCTGCTTGACTGAGGAAAACCGGAAGGAGAGCTCGTGTGTGAAGACAGAAGATGCTTTAATGGGGAGGTGGGTGCTGTTAGGTGGGGAGGGGACCGTTTAAACAGGACAGACGTCCATGCGTGTTTCCCTCTGGGAAATCAGGGCCTGGTAGGATCCCCATTTCTGAGCACAGAGATCCGACGTATTGAAATGTGAGGCGTTCAAGCTACCTGCCACATCCGAAGGGTTGATGCGAGGATCTGATTCGACAGACGGGACAATAAATGGGTCTCATTTGTTACATTTTGAGATCATATTGCTCCATGTCTCCTCCTCCTCCTTGCAGATTTATCATCATTGAGCTGCGACTTTTGGAAGTGTCTGAGCATCTCTCTAATGAGAACAACCCCCTAGATGTTATTGATCTATGTCCTCAATTACCTTCCAATTCTCAATTATTTAATACAGTTTCAGCTCCTTTACTTCCAGAAGTAGTTTAAGGGGAAGAGAGGAAGGTTTAACTCTCCAATCAGGCGTCCTCCTGACAACGATGGAGCGTTTCTGTGCCTCTTGATTGATTCCACACTATAGCGCAGTCTCTGGGCTCGCGGTTCGTAAAGCAAGCATTTCCCACATTGTCCCACCCACCCTCCGTGCCTGGGCCTCCTGGAATCATGGGGCTCCGGTTTAAAACGCCAGGGAGGAATAATGGAAGAGTCATCAAACAGGAACTACCAGCAGACTTGACTTTGTTGAAGCGCCTTGTGTGACCAAAGAGGAGCTAAATGAACATTGTGTCCTCAGTAACGGCCCGGCAGCTCCTCCTCAACAGCCAATCAGACTATTGCAATGCAGGTTAAAGGGTGAGTGCGTGGCCTCCTCTTCACTGAGGGGCGGTAGGTAAACCTTTACTTGGTTTCTTTTCATCTCTTTCAGTCTCCCTTGTCAGGTTTGTGACACCGTAAAAGAGAGAAAATCAGAACCAAGCCCTAAAGATTCAACCCAATAACCATTTACTTACGGTAAGTAACGAGACTAGTATTCTTTCTGTCAGAAAGGGAGAATGGAGCTGCTCTCTAGCCGCGCCCTCGACTCTCCCAGCAAGGGAGAGTGGGTGCTGCTAGCTTCGTCCTCGATTCTCAGAGAAACAGCTCCCCTCCAGCCGGTTTTATTAGCAGATAAGAATGTGTACGTGCGTAAATCACCCAGACATGAAGACTCCAACCTTGAGCAGATAGCTCTTCCAGACAACACAAAGTGTTCACTTCTTCAGTCTAGTCAGCATATTACAGATATACGATTGTCACATACTTTATGAATATCTTGAGTATTGATTATGAAGGAAATTATTATAAATGGCCTTAAAAGAACCATGACATAACTACTGCTACTCATTGGTGAATTAATGATAAACACATTCGCAGATTTATCTAACATCCCTGCAGTTTCACATTACAACGCCAGGGTTAAGGTTTTGTGCTTGTCCTTTAATATCTAACGATCCACTGTGTATTGATCTACCGCACGTCCACAGAGGTTTCTCGTCTGCACCCACAAATAAAGTAAAGCTCATTTGTCCAAATCAGAAAGGAAGGACGCAGTGGGAAATTCCTTTTTATATTCAACTAACCATAAAATAAATAACAGAGGACGCTTGTTAAACTGAGGAGATGCTTAAAACTATGTTGAAGCAACACAATAAATTAATAAACATTTAAATGTCTTCTTGAATTTGAGAGACAATTGTGGTTATTTGTCTAATTTAATTTAGTCCTGTGAAGTATTTCCCACCTGATAGATTTATTCTGTATTTGCTTATATCACACAGTATAAATATTGCCGGTCATCAAACTTAACTAACATTTTTTTCCACTAATTTATATAGATCTTTTTCAAATATTGAATTGTATTCATGATTCGATGGTATTTTGTATTTACTCAGGTCATCATTGTCTAATATTAAAATTAATTTAATGGTCTCATCCATGAAAAACATGCAAGAAAGAAGAAATCAGAGAGCGGCAAATAGTTTTCACCGTGCTGTAGCTTTTAGTTGAAGTCCTCTGCTTGTAGAATAAAGCCACTCAGTTGAAGACTTTTCAGTGTTTGATGATCCACATTGTCCACAGGCTGCAAGAACTGTCTCTAATCTGCTGTGGACACATAAACCGATGATGATAAAGGATGATATCCACTCAACCCGAGGAGGGAGAACAAATTCTACACACACCAGAGAGGGAAGGCCAACATTTTAAACGAATCAGCGGTCACAAAAGCTGTGAAACAGCAGCGGCAGGACTGCAAAGTGAATCACGACATGGAGAAACAGCAGGAAATAAGACGGCAACAGAGCAAAATGAAACCAAGACGGAGCATCCGACACTGCAAGAGTTCTGAATGAAGGCTTTATTAAAATTCAGCAAACAAGTTCAACATGGTTCTTCAGGTCTGTGGAGACATTCTGCTTTCTTTGTTTTACAGTTCGGCTGCTCTGATCCAACTTTACAGACTAATCCTTTCTCAGTTTTCACCTGAAGTGAGAAATAAAATTAAATGTTTTTATTATTATTCATTGATTGATGTAGTATTTAAACCAAAGCCAAAATAAATATTTTGGTTTTTCTTTTTTTGCATTCTGATGTGTTGCTCGCATGCATTTTTGAAAATCAATTTTCTTTTCATCGCATTCAGGAATGCAATGAATGAACAGAATGTCAGAAAGATGAGACGTGATGACACTGACTGGTGTGCTACTATTTTAACAGTGTGTCCCAACCTCCTTGTAGCCGGGGGCAACCTGAGGCAGCAGCGTATTCGTGCAGACTGAAGGACAAACGACTGACCAAACCCGAACGCACTGCTATTCAGAAGCTAAAGCTTGATGTGTGTGTCACAGAAGCACATTCCCTGATACGTGTGTGTGTTCCGCTAGAAGGCTTGTTCTTCTCAGAAGCCCCGCTGAGGTTCTGCAGGTGGAGGTTCTAACTGTGGGCAGCCATTCTTTTCAGAAAGTGAAGCCATTTCAATGTGGTTGCTTTATTAAAGCTGCTTTTTCAGATCTTTCCTGCATCTCAAACAATGCGTTGCGAAGAGGACTGGCGCCCTCTAGCGGACACTGAAAGGTGGGCAGGTGGGTCCCTCAGTCCTGTGCTGGACCCTTATTGAGCAGGTTTGTTTTCAGCTGGACTCTGCAGGGACCCTAGATGTCCTCCGTGTCCCTGCAAGCTGGGAGGACGCTCATTTTCCGCAGCAGCAGAGATATATCACTTTGAGCCATGAAGGATTTCACGGAAAGAAATCCATGTAATCTGCCGTGTCTTCGAGCTAATCACTGTGTTTAATAAGTCATGAAATCATTCATAATGTGAAGAGGTTTCAAAAAAATGTTGATCCGCAGCAGTGAAATATGAATGGAGATGGGTGGCGATTTTCCACTGCCCCCGGCTGGTGATACATTTTCTTGTGTGCTATTTCAGTATACTTTGAATATTTTAGATGGACATATGCATGTCTTGACATCCTTTTCCATCATTACACCTAATTATCTCAGTAGCTGGGGATACTTGCACGGCCTCTTTATCCAGGCTAATTGAAAATTCTCCTTGAATGATTTCAAATGTGCCCGCTTCTCTTTGAACTCCTTGATTCGGTTGAAATCGCCCTACATTGGTTGTCTCCGTGTGAAGAGCACTGATTGTATTAATGAGCTACGAGCAGTCTATGAAGCTTTGGGTTGTCTGTACTTGTTGAGTGATCTAAAGGTGAGCTGTGGTGGCGTCGCTCTGTCCTCTTATAGATTTAATGCATCTCTTATGTGTCTGCAGGGTGTCTTGTCCCAAGTCCACTTCTTCTGATGCTATGACCCAACCTTGGCTAAAAGTGCATCATCGACACTGGGTCAAGATATACAGTATCTGGAACTAAAGGTACCTTCGACAACCTCATTGACAGATGTGCAGCTAAACCATGAAATGCTTTAAAGACCATTGATAGTATTTTTAAAGTGAATTTATGCCTGGAGTGCAGAAATCTATCAGAACGGCAGTCCGTGGCAAACTGATCAAAAGTTTCCAAACATCCAGTATTTAATGTCTTCAGTAAAAAAAAATCAACGTTCTCCACTTCACCCTGTCCTTTGCATCGTCCTCCCCAACACCAGCCACTCTCATGTCCTCCCTCACTACGTCCATGTGTCTTCTCCTGGGTCGCCCTCTAGCCCTGTCCTTTGCATCGTCCTCCCCAACACCAGCCACTCTCATGTCCTCCCTCACTACGTCCATGTCTCTTCTCCTGGGTCGTCCTCTAGTCCTGTTCCCTGGCAGTTCCATCCTCAGCATCCTTCTACCGATATAGTCCCTGTCTCTCCTCTGGACATGTCCAAACCATCAAAGTCTGGTCTCTCTGACCTTGTCTCCAAAACGTCTAACCTTCCCTCTTATGGTCACATTTCTGATCCTATCCAACCTGGTCACCCCCAAGAAGAAAAAGGGTCTCAGATCTGATCCCTGGTGCATCCCACTTCTACCCTAAACTCCTCTGTTACTCCTACGGCACACTGCTGCTGTCGTGCATGTCCTGGACTCCTCTGCCGCCCCTGACTTCCTCCTGCAGCACCACGGTCCCTCTCTGCCCCCCCTGTCCTAACATAAAGAACACGTCACACTGCAGATAACGGGATTAGTGCACGAGGATCAATCGCTTCAGCCTTTCACACTAACATTCACACTGTGGTGATATCTGGGCACGACCGTCTCACGGCCACGCGCACCATCACTCACGCGTAATTCGGGACGTCCGGTTCTGCCTGACTGCTGAGGCCACGTGGTTGAATCTGTGACGAGTCTCCAGAAGAACCAGCTGCGCACAGTGCACTTGAAAGTAGCACGTTGACATGACCCCCCGCCCCCATGCCTCCTGGTCACTGTGACGTGGCCTAAGGGCGGGGTCTGCGTGCAGGTGACACCGAACAGGTGTGAGTGTGGGAGATGTGCGCGGGTTGCCGTGCTGCGCGCCGTTACGCGGCTTCTCCTCCGGCATGGCGCGCCCCTGCGTGGGGAACTGTCTCCCCATCTTCTTCCTGGCCGTTCTTTTTGACGCCGTCGGGCTGGTCGTGCTTCTGGTCGGGATCTTCGGCGACCTGAGGCTGGATGGTCGCTTCTTCGGGGACTTCTTCGTCTACACGGGCGCGCTCATTCTTTTCTTGAGTCTGATCTGGTGGGTTATGTGGTACACCGGGAACGTCCGGCTGTACGGGGCCAGGCGCGCCTCGCGGGACATCAGCGTTACGCAGTGGGCCACGAAGCTCTCTGAGAGGCTCGCCAAAGGCTCCACGAAGCACGTGGAAGCCGGGGAGGAGGAGAAGCACGCTGCGTGGGAAGCCCGCAGCAGCATCCGGTCGGTGCCCGGCCACGACAACGGAGGTTTTAGTAGCGAGGACGGGCGCGCGTCAGCGGGTGACAGAGACTTTGGTTCGGGGGTGCTGAGGAGCTCAGACGTGGCTCTGCGGGATGACGGAGCTGAGCGCGTCCTCTGACGGTGCGTATTTCTCACCTCCACCCTTCCTCCTCCTCCTGTGGGAGTCTGGGGCTGTGCCCCGAACCCAGTCCCACTCCCACTCCGGATGAATCTGGGAAAGTTAAAGCATCCGGTGGATCCAACAAACAGCCAGAAAACAGCCCTAAATATTCATGTTGATTTTGATTATTGGTTCCAAACCTAGTGCTGATCCATCCATCGTGTCTGTGGGTCTGCTGGAGCCAATCCCAGCTGGCGAGGGGCGAGGTACACCCTGGACGAGGCGCCAGCTCATCACGGGGCCTCGTCATTATGCAAAGCCTTATTGTGTTGCATGTTGGCAGCTGCACCCGAGTCATAATTACAACATGTCTCACATTATTGTCAGCGATCAGCCGATCAGATGACACCTGCAGTGAGACCCCCCCCCCCGACCCCGCAGGCACTTTCTCGTTGCTCATGAATATCTGTAATCACTTTTTCTCTCTCTCTCCCGCTGCTGTGTGGAGATCTTCAGCGGCCCGTAGCAGCTTTTAATTAATGAGCCTGGCTGTTGCTGTTCACCTTCACAGTTTTGCATTATTTGAGCCGTCGATGTGTTTGTGAGCGGCCGGCGAGCCAGACGTCCTCTGGGCTAAAAAAAAAAAAGAGCAATTGCATTTTAATAGAACTGAGCATTGCTTATTGATCCAGGAGAATGGTGCAGCAGGCAGGTGGAGCTCCGCCCTCTCGCCGAGCCTCCGGGGTCATCTAAGGTTGCTTCATGCACACTCCTTCCACACATTTGTTCCAGGTAGTTAACTTTGATGATCTTCAGACTGATTCCAATATTATCTAACCTGGCTGATGATCAGGAGATCTGGAACTGTGTAAAACGGTGTGGTCGAGAGCAAACATTGGGGACTGATCAATGAAGCTGCTGCTTTGCTGTACGTGAAACGAATGAGCAAAGACCCAATGACATGTTTAGGTTTTGGCTTTTTTTATTTCCATATATTTATCAGATGACATGAAGCTACTTTTAAAGCATAACGTTTCTGAAGTTGCACTACAGTAGAGACACTTGGTAAGGAAATCCAGTTGGGTTAACTGTCACGAGATAAAATTACAAAAAAGGCTTTTGTTCAGATTTAGTTTGTTGATTTCATAGTATCCAACTAAACCAATCCAGAACCAGAATCCATCTGCAGGCTCACTCGCAACCTTTCTGCCTATATGATGTTAAAGTGACTCGTCAGTTTCATAATCAAGCTCAATTATTCCATTGGCTGTGAACAGAGCGCTGGTCTAAACGGTCCTTTTACGTCACTGAACAGGAACAATAGTTTATATGATACATAAGACATCTACGTGAATCTAGTTTGAGTATTTAACTAAACAAAGAGATGACTATAAAGGGTATTTGAACAGCTCAAACGCTATGCAAATACACATGTAGCAGAAGTACCATGCGGAACTGCTATTCACTGGTTATATGCAGCTTATTGATCCCCAACCATGAGTGTTGCTGCAGAAATAAAGTGATGAGGTGAGTCTTTATGTTATATCTAGAGCTGTTTCATCACAATCTGCAATCGGTGCATTAATACTGCTTTATAAAATCTACACTAACGTATTCATAGAAGTGCTGATTGTTAGCACAATTATTCATTTTTATTTTCAACACTGCATATGCAAACCTGCTTTGAAAAGGTGCGTTGGATGAACCTGGGACGGCTGATTTACAGGCTGTTTTTGGCTGGATGGTACAGAATGGGCTCTTGCTCAGGGTTTTTATCACTGGCCTTTGCTCCTACGAACAAAAGGCTCCACCTCGGGACAACATTGCCGTTACAGCAGCCACACCAGCCCTCCACGTTTCCAGGCATAACGCGAGATGCTGTGTGCTGAAATTAGAGCTTGTGTGCACGGTATAGTGGATGCGTTGTTGGTGTCAGCAGTTGTGTAACACGGAGAGCCATTGTGTTCAGGTTGAAGCAACGGTTGCCTAATCAGCACATGTTGGGTAAATAAGGGCGTCCACTTGTAAGAATGAAGCAGATTCTGCTGTGTCACGGCACAAAGATGGATGCAGCGCTGCACTTGGTTGAATGTGGAGCTGGAGACGGGTGCTTATCCGGGGCCAGGTCCCGGAGGCAACAGTCTGAGCAGGGACACCCAGACGTCCCTCTCACCTCCTCTAGCACTTGTAAGGAGATCCCAAGGCAGACCGCCCTTAGCAAAGGGCCCCGGGCACGGGCCGGGATTATGGGGCCCTTCCATTGCTCAACAACATCCCCAGTCGAGGTCAGCTGCTAAAATGCTAACAAAATGCTTCTTGTTTGCTCTGATCTTTTGTAATAAATGAAGCCCACGTTCCATATTAAGTTGGTGTGTGTGTTTGAAAAGTAGTTTGGATTATGTGAGCAGATAAACACAAACGTCACGGACTCGTCCAGAACAAAATGATCGGAGATGTCGAGACCGATAATTCTGGAAGTCCTTCAAAGAGTAAAATGAGCTGCGTTGAAAGATTAGCTCATCTATTAAGTCTGGGTGTGAAACATCGGGTAACACGTCGTGATCATTACTCCCATCTTCTTGTCTCAACACATTGTCACTAAAATATGTTGTTGAGAAGTAAAATCCATTTCTAGTATAAAGAATGTTACATTATTGTCCTGAACATAATCATAGCATTTTAGGGTTGACGGGTAGGTTTGTAGGAGACGAGTAGGAGGTCTGTGCGATACTATATAATTATGTGGTCAAGGTGGTATTTATCTGGGGAGTTTTCCAGTACTGTGCAATACTTTAGTTCAACTTGATCATAGTCATTGTGTAAGACTGTAACATGTCTGCGTCTTTTATTGTGTTGTCCTTTGTGTATGTTAAGTGACACGTAGACAAGGAAGTACCTGACCTGAGAAAAATACCCAACATGACACGAGAGTCCTGAATGAAGTGAGCCCCCTCTTCTCCTTTTCAGGTTCTGTCTGGCTTTCCTGTTGCTGCAGGATGGACTCCTGGATTCTGCTTTCTCACGGACTGAAAACACAGAACCTGTTTTATTTCTTATTCAGGGAAAAGCCTTTCGTGTACAGTGGACGGAGGAGAAGACCATTTATATGTGAAGAAAAGTTCTATTTTTATGTGCTGATTTTATGAAGGCTGTAAATTATTTTTGTTGAGAATAAAGTTTTTGTGTGTTTGAATGTGGTTTGGGTGTTTCTGCATTCCTGTCACATAAGCGCGGTGGTGCAATGAGCTGTGCAAGGAACGGTTCTTATTTTTCCTTCCTGGTCTGGGATCTGCCTTTCTATGTCCCTCTACGCCAGTTGTCCCCAAACTACGGCCCGCGGGCCGGATACGGCTCGCCTCCACGTTTGGCCCGGCCCCCTGAACAATCCCAGATTAAAATTAAAAAGTTTCTTTTTTTTTTATTATTATTTTCCTTTCCATACAACATGAGTAGCCGGTGGGGGGTCAATGATGGTATGGGGTGCATTTAAGAGGGGTCATTAATTCATTTTTTTTCCCTAAAAATAATATTGATAGTGAAGAATATATTGATATTCTGAAGAAAAGCATTCTTCCTTTTGTTTGGGACAATTTTAATGATGATCACATACGACCAGAAAGTTAATGTTCCATGGACTTTGTTTCTGTCACGGACCCAGAAAGGGTTATTTAGTTATTATTTATTTTATTAATAGTGTTATTATTTATTTCCTGACTTTTTTCTGTGAAGAAAGGGTTATTTGCTGGCTGTCTGGAAAACAATAAATGTTTAGGCACCCCTGCCATCGTCACACTTTTCCTGTACAAACTGACTTTCTATCAGAGAAGGGAAACGTAATGTGGCCCTCACAGGAAAAGGTTTGGGGACCCCTGCTCTAAGCCTTGCAAGAAGCTGTTTTTCTCTCGTCGCTTTTTAATGTCACATTTTGACGGGTGGAAACGGCAGCATAAAGTGACACAAAACTCTTCTCGTATTCCGAGCTTTTCCAAATCGCCTGTGGGCTTGAGATTTGGATCGGTGGATGCTAGAATACAACATCCAGCTGGAGGGGAGACTCCCCGGTTGGGATTCAGGAAACATTTCTGCTGTCAGACGGCGTCATAAATAGAATCCGATGTAGATAGCGAGAGGAATGTGACTCAGGTGTCTAAAGTTTTCCGTCTCATCCGCCTCGCTTCAGATTCACAGCTGGCGCTGAGCAGACCAGAAGCATTCCTGTTTGTCCTCACAAAGTTCGCACCGAACTGGTGAAGCTGGGAACTGCTCTCATGGATTATACTGGCTATCTGGGGCGCTGCCTGCCGTTTTTCTTTGTTGCCATCATCCTGGATGCAGTCGGCCTCATCCTCTTCTTCATTGGGGTCTTTGCTCCCCTCAGTTTCTGGGACGCCCTCGTCTTCTCGGGACCCCTCATTGTGTTCCTCAGCCTGGTGTTTTGGATCCTTTGGTATCTAGGGAACCTGGAGGTGCCGATGGACCAGTTACTCCCCAGATGACATTTGCTGCGTCTTCATTTGTGACTGGAAGACATTTTGGCACGTTGCAGACGGAAGGATTTTCAGCGCTTGCTTCTTTTCGCCATCGGATGAATTCTCGGATCATGCTGATCTTGTTGGTGGATGTTTCTATTTCTGTTTCACCACCAAACCAAATGATGGACTGTCACAATATCTTGACGCTGAACACAGCAGGCTCGGTGGGGCCGTTTTAGACCATTTGAATGATGGACCCAGACTCCATCGTGCTGCAAACTGCCTGGATGGTGTCTGGCTTAACCTCAACATTAACAGCTGAGCACATTTTCACTCATCACTGATCTTAATCGAACCGTGCATCATTTCTTCACTCACATTTTAATTTCCTCGTGGGAGTCGTGGCTTCCTCTGAAGGCTGTGGCCGAACCCATTCAGAAGAAACCAGTCAAACTGGGTATGTTTGTCACTGGAACCGGGAGAGCTCTTGTTTTACTGGAATGGGTTTGTGTAAGGAGGGAGACAGATCTTTCCACAGCGGAATGGAAATGTGGAGGAATCTGGAAAGCTGTCTGTCCAGATTTAAATCTCAAATCTATTCATCAAATATGTGGCATAACTTGTTTCTCTGTTACTAAAGGGTCAAGAGTGTTTACAGCGTTTGACACGGAAGCGCTAGGAGTAATCCTCAGGCTAAGCGCCCGCCATAAGGACATATATTAAAGCATTTCTTCTCTTCTTATTGATTTGGATTTAGATTACATGTTTGCTTTAAGGATATAATGAATTCCAGCGTGCCGGCTGTCCACAATGATTGCTCTTCTCCTCACACACTCTGGTGTGGGATGCAAACATTGCCTCTCACACACAGTACAGAGAAGTGGGCCATTACTAATTCACAATGTGAATTACTGTGACCTGATTGTAATGGGTCTGAGTCACCATGTCTCAGGCTTCAGGTTTCACCTCACACCTAACGTGTTTCTCCATCAGCTGCTACCAGCGCTCGTCGTGCGCGGCCAGCGTGCACACACAAACACAGTCGTGCTTCTGACTGGGGTCACCTGAACGTGACACCTTTTGGCTGTGTGCTGTGGGAACAAAGGAAGGAGGGATTAAGTTTAGTTGGTTAGCGTTTGGTTGGTTCTCGGCTGCAGCACCGTGGAAGTCCAGCGAGAGAAGAGATGTGTTCACCTTCAATGAATGCATCAATGATTCTAATATAAGTTAAAGCCTTCTGGTGGGGAAAAAGTTTAAAGTAAATATACCTCAAATATTAAAGCACTTATTTTGCAGAACCGATTCTTTTGCAGTTTTCATTTATCACATGGATTTGTGAAGTTTAATAATGTCTGAAGCTGGGGGTTATTTGTGCTGCTAATTAGTTTCATCGTTAATAATGCAACACTTTCCATTGCAAATCATATTTGGGATAATTTGTTTAATCCAAAAAGTAATATTAAAATATTTCAGATAGCTGTAGTTTAGTAAAAATAATATTTTGGTTGGACAGTGGTGAAAAGTTAATGCATGCAAGAACTGCTGTTGTGAGTTGCTTTCACAACTGTGTTGTTGTGAAAGCAACTTTCTCCATGAGCCACAAAGAGTCGCTTAAATTCATTACCAATGAATTTGTACAAATTGAAATTGTTTAAATTAAATTAGACAGTTTATAAATGTTGGTTCAAAACATGTAAATTAGATACGTAAACAACCCAGTGACACGTTTTACAATGAAAAGAAACATCTTCAAACATTTCTGCATATTTTACAGAATTTATTCAATTCAGTTTTATTTCTATTGCGCCAGATCACAACAGAAAGTTATCTCAAGGCATTTTACAGGAGTAGCAGGGAAAGACCGAAGCCAACTTGACCCACAAGAGCAAGAACTTTGGAGATGGAGGCAAGGAAAAACTTCCCTTTAACAGGCAGAAACCTTGGACAGAACCTAAGACTCATCGTGGACGGCCATCTGTATGGACCAGCTGGGTTGAGAGAGAGACAGAGAGCTTCCACTGTGCCACCGTGCTGCTCGTTCTCTTCACAATCGTTCTTTTCTGAACTTTTCCAGGCTCTTTCTATCCTTCTCTGGAACAATTGTTATCCACATCTTACGAAAGCCGGAGTGGAGCGACAAGTCCTTCAGCATCATTCGACCATAAAGCCTGTTGGAGAAATATTTGCAAGTTAGCTTTGTGTTAAGCAAAAAAAACAAACATGAGCCAGAAATCAAAATGATTGCTCTCAATCATACACTAAATTCACAGAACGTGATAACCTACCTCACTTCCTGTGCTGCATCCAGAGACATATTTGAGGCAGCAAGGAGGAAGCGTTCAGCCTCACTCCTTGATGTCACAGACGCTGGACTGGATCTTAATCCGGTCCAGCGTCTGTGTGATGTGCTGTACAAACACCTCCCAATTTACAGGACTTAAGGGATCTGGTGCTGATGTCTTGGTACCGGGTACCACAGCACATCTTCATGTGGCCATTATGTTACAGCTGATCAGTGAGAGCCGATCACTGTTCCACTGCTCAGGTGTGTTTTCAGTGAATGAAAGCCACAAGTTAATGCAGTTCCCAAACACTTATATGAAATATCTGTAAAGGTTTATGTCAAAATAGCAAACAGATGCTGCAGGACAGCGTCCCTCATTTCTGTCTCAAACAGCTCTGTCAGAAAGCCTCTGAAAATGAAACTGAAACTAAGTTCATTGCGTGCACGTAATAAATGTACATGCACGTGCATGCACGTCTTGTGTGACATCACAGGGGGCAAGATTTCTGCCAATCGGTGATTACAGAACTATGCAGGATTCATTTGATGGTTAATTTTGCTGTTTTTGGGTTGATAAGGACCCAAAACCACCATAATAGTGTAGAAACATGGGAAAGAGGGTTTTTCATAATATGTCTTCTTTAAAGGTGCAGTGGGTAGTGCTGTTGCCTTAAGGATTAAACTTCACCCCACTTCTGGATAAAATCAGCAGTGATCTGAAGCGTTGGAATAACCTCCCGATATCCCTTTTGGGAAGAATAGCCACCATCAAAATGAAAATTTTACCACAAATAAATTATTTATTTTCAATGATTCCATTTAAACCAACTTCCAACTGCCTCCAGTCGTTGGATTCAGCCATCACCAAATTCTACTGGAAAAATAAAAAAGCAAGAATTAGTCTATCTACCCTTCAGAGGAGTAAATCTAAAGGAGGCCTGGAAGCCCCAAATTTTATGAATTATTACTTGGCTAACCAGCTACAATATCTTGTACTATGGATGCACCCGAATAGAGACTCTAATTACTGGTTAGAATTGGAACAGAAGGACTGCAAGGATATTAGACTCGCAGATCTCCCCTTTATCACAACAACCATTAAACGGCATAACTGTTTTAAAAACCCGATGATTTCTTCCACCTTGTCCGCCTGGTGGAAAGTGTTAGAAGTTACAAATTCTAAACTGGAACCCTGCATGTTCTCTCCAATCTGGAATAACCCTGACTTTCAGGCTAGTAATCAACCTTTCCATGTAGGTATGTGGGAACAGAAGGGAATCTCTCAACTCCATCATCTCTTTCATGACAATACGTTTATGTCATCTACAAAATTGTTCCAAAAATATGAACTCGGAAGCGGAAATTTCCTTTACTATCTTCAGGTAATGAATACAATTAAGAAAAGAATTCCAACGCTCCGGGGCCCGCCTCAGCCACCTGTATTTGTTATGGAAGTCACAAAGATTTCCCCGACAGTTAAAAAGACCCTTTCTAAGATTTATAAACTCCTCTCAAGCACAGATACGTTACTTCTTCCCATCTCAAAATGGGAGACGGATCTGTCACTAACCCTAGATCATGACTTTTGGACACAAATCTGTGAAAATGTATTTAAAATGACAAAACACAGAAATCTTCAACTCATCCAGTATAAGATCCTTCATAGAACACACATTACTCAATATATGATGAAGAAAATGGGCTTCTCTGAATCTGACATCTGTTCTCAATGCTCCCAAAATACTGCTGACACTTATTTCCATGCCCTATGGTTGTGCTCACCCGTCCAGGATTTCTGGGTCGCAGTATCACATAGACTGTCGTCCATCTTAGATTGTACGTTCCCTTTATCTCCGATCTCTTGTCTACTCGGTGACTTGGCAGAAATCGTTATTTCTAAGAAATATACGCACCCCACACTCGCAGCCCTCGCCATCGCCAAGAAAACAATCCTCGTTAACTGGAAAAATAAACAGTCTTTAAACATCAATCATTGGTTGAATCTCCTCATAGAACACATATCAATGGAGAAAATCTCTGCTTCTAAAAAGATAAATAAAAAACATTTTAAATATTTTACAGAAAGCTGGTCTCCTTTTATTAAATCATTAAATATAAATATTACAACCTGATTCTGCCTGCTAGCGAAAGCCACCACAACGATGTAAATGGTAATGCTGCTTGTTTCTGTTTTCTGTATCCAGGACCGAGTGGACCTCAGAAATACATCGTCGCCCAGCCATTCTAACTTTCTATGTTTCAGCTCCAGTCTCCAGCTCAATGTTCTTCACACAAGGATGGTTGATCTCCGGGACTGTTGGCATGCTGGGCTAACTCTTCAGGGGCTGTCCCCGTGGCTTGATATGTGCAACCCGGCTCCTCGGGTCTCTGCTGGGTGGCGCATGCGTCTCGGGCGGCCGCCGGTGTTCCGCTAGGCTGCCATGCGGGGGTGCTGGCCTGTGCGTTCGGGATGGCACTGAGCTGGCGCAATCTGTCACTCCTCTGCTGGTAGTAGCGGCCGGGGTCCGGCTGGTGACCTGGCGTGGCCATGGCCCCCTCACCTCCCCTCCCTCCTCCCTGACCTCTCTCCTCCACCCTCCCCGTCCCCTGCTCGCCCTCTTCTCCTTGGTCTCGTCTCCTGTCCTGCCTCCCCCTCGCCCCTCTCCCCTCTCCTTCGCCTCCCTTCCTCTCCCCTCGTGGTCTCCCCCTTCCCCTCTCTCCCCGCATCTCCTCTTCCGGCATCCTGCTTCCCGCCGGGGCCTCGCGGCTCCCTCCTTCCTGGGGGCTTGATTATGGGGGATGGGTGGGATGCGTCGGGGGCGGCGCTCGATCCAGGCCCTGTGCATGGTTGGGCCCTCTGACACATGTGGGTGGGATGGGTGAGGCTGGGGACTATGGTCGGGCTCCCTCCTCCCCCCGCCTGGTTGGCTGGGGCCTCATGTGCTGCGCCTCTTAACTCACCACCTTAGCACAACACATTTGTAAATATACACATAGGGACATGCACCTGGGGGGCCTGGTGCTGGGGGGCGTTCACCGAGCGTCCCTCTGCAATCCCCCCCCCCCCCATTTTAATGCACCACATGGGGTTACGTGGGTGCTAGGCGGGGAGATAAGGGGGAGGGCGCAGGGCAGGAGTGCGCCGTTGCCCTCCTCCGCATCCCCCGTCTGGCCCCTCCTGCCCCAAATTTTAACGCACTACATACATGTGTATATAGCACCTGGGTGTCCACACATTCACGGTGTTGGGAGGGTTCCCCAGTCTGGGATCTGGGGAGCCATATAGACAGGGTATGGGGGGGGTTCACAATCAATTTATTTATCTTTGGCCTTGGCGCGGCATGTGGGGCCTTAGCGGGCTGGGCTTGGGGTGGGACGGTGGTCCGGCCTCCTGCTCCCTACTCTCCATCCCAGGGAATAATACTCTCCTCCCAAATGGCTGTATAGGGTCGGATAGGGCTGAAGCCCCTGCACTGTCTACTCCCGTTCCCCAGACGCTGGTTCGCTGGGTTGGGGGGTTGCCCGAGCTCGGCGGTGGGTTGGGTGGTGGGGGGGGGGGGGTGCGGTGGGGGGGAGGGGGCGGGGGGGGCGCGGGGGGCGGGGGCGGGGGGCGGGGGGCGGTGGTGGGGGGTGGGGGGTGGGGGGGGCTGGACTGTGGGGGGGGCTGGGGGACTGTGGGGGGTGTGTGGGATGGGTGGAGGGTGCTGGGAGGGGGCGGGTGGTTGGGGGGGGCGTGGTGTTGGGTGCTGGTGGGGCGCCAGGCCGGCCCGCTGTGCCCCGTGCCGCTGCGCTGGCCTAGGTTTCGTCGGCTGTGTCGGTGTAAGTCGCCCCCCGGGCCCTGGACTGGTTCTTCTGCGTGTGGTTCTGGTGGGGCCATGGTGGTCGTTCTTGGGTTGCTGTAGCTGCTTGGGGTGATCTGGGGGCTTATGTTGCCATTGTTGGGTCCGGGATGGCTGCCCCGTTCTTAGGTGGAGGTTTCACGCATGCCAGATCCACCACTCCAGCACCTATTAAAACTCGTTTAGAGAGTCAACCCCGCACACAGATCTCTGAGTTAGTGGAGGTTGCTGGGTCAGTGCTTGTGGCTCTCACTATGCTCTCTCTCTTTTTCCTCAGATCTGAGAACTTGGTGATCCATACTTTCCTCTAGAGACGAATGTGAACCTGGTCTATTGGGACAACTCTTGGTGATGATTGGATGGAAGGGGTAGAATTAAGGGGCACAAATAAATCCATTGCACTTTCTTCTCAGAACACTGTGTTTTTGTCACTTTTTGTTTGTTCATGTTGTATGTTCACTGCGGTGTGCACAGCCCTCTACGGTGGTAAGCAGGTAATAAAATCAATAAAATAGGAATAGGCTAGGCTGCCAAGAGGGCAGGTGACGGTCACAATCACTATAAGAATAAAAATTGCATATAACTCCAGCAGTGACTGACGTTATGTCCGTCACTGTGGAGCACGAATGCAGACAAGGTAATAAAAAAAAATAAAAAAAAATAAAAAATAAATAAATAAAATGTTTGCCTCTAACTAGTCATTACATTTGGGAGGGTGCACGACGCCCATGTGCTCACTTGTTTGTTTATGTAGTCTATTTTTCTTTCAAATGTATGACAAGAGATGAAAATTTCAACTCACACCCATCAAATTGTTAGCATGGTGGCCAACATTTTGGGGGGTTGTTGTCAGAAAACACTCCATAAATAATCCTGTAAAGAAATAGCATGGGCATTTGTTTCATATTTAAAGTATGCATATATATAGCGAGAAAGAACAACCGCAGTCCAATAAACCAGAGACTGCCTTGGCATGACAATAAAGCACCAGCAGGTGGCAGCACTGCACTGATGTGTCTCTGCAGCTGTTGCAGTTCGAGTAGTACTCAATCCAGAGGATCTGGTTCATTAAGACAAAGCTCGCAGCTCCAGAGACCTCATCCGAGTGAAACCACAAACTGTTGACATGAATACGTGAGAGGCCATCTTTAAAGCCACTGCTGACACATTTAGGCCAGAGCTGACTGTATACTATACACTGTGTATTCTTTCACCATTATTGTGGTAATTCCTAATATAATATAAGTGGCCGATACTTCTACCGTACTACAATTTGTGCTGCAATGGTAACTGTTAACGAAAAACAGTTCACATTGTCAGTTTGGTTTGTCCAGTTATACGTTATATCAAATAATTTGCTTTATTGAAGTAAAATAGTTCATTAGCAATAATAACAATCTAGAGAAAACGGAATTATTGAACAATTGAAAAATTAAGATTCAACATTTATAATTACTTGCAAATTGTAGATAATTAGGTGAACAATTCTAATAGTTCAATTGGTTTCATATAGATGAAATGATAAAGGGTTGCCTGCTTCTCAGTCTCACTTTACAGCTTTTTTATGCTTTGCCCAAGCGCACAAAAAGGGGAAGGCACGTCTCCACAAAAACAACATCCTGCAACTTAAAGCTTCTGTGACGTCTTTGATTGAATACTTTCTACTATCAATATCTGAAAACAAGAAAAACATTTCATAACGAAAGAATAAGCATGTATTTCGAGCACAAAAAACGCACAAAGGGTCGTTTTTTGAAGAAACGGACAAAGTTGTCTTCATGTGTTGTCAAATGTTGGATCTTCAAACGTTCACGATGAAAAGCCGCTCCGTGAAATCACTGCGCCGCGTTTTACCGCGCTCCACCCATCTGCGTGTCAGCCTGCACTGCAACCGAGCTTTGTTTTTTACTATTTATATTATTGTTGTCATTGGTAAACACGACATGTTTGACTGCCGATGTTGGTCCGCCATTGGCTGAGAGGATTGTCCGAGGTGACGCCTCTGTCCGTTTGGCCGCTTTTGATTGGCCGACGATCCCCTTTTCACATCTTCACGGCGGTGGGTTGGAGCCGCTGCGTCCCCGGTCTGGCACGTTCCTAGATAAATTCTCCACGGTGTAAAATTGGGTCCCCCCTTTTAACAAATCTAAAGAGAATCCCCAAATTAATTTCCCTGAAACCATTTATACTTTTCAGTCCAACACGTATCTCCAAGTTCCCGTTAGACATTAGGAAGATGGCGGTGTTCAGCGGGATGTCGGGGTCGGCTTTAGCCCGGCTGGAGGGCCGAGAATTCGAGTATCTGATGAAGAAAAGGTCGGTGACCGTCGGCCGGAACTCATCGCAGGGTTCGGTGGACGTGAGCATGGGACACTCGAGCTTCATCTCCCGGCGACATCTCGAAATTTTCACTGCCGGAGAGGATGGCACGGGCACGGGGGAATTCTATCTACGATGCCTCGGCAAAAACGGGGTGTTTGTTGATGGGGTGTTCCAGAGAAGAGGCGCTCCGCCGCTGCAGCTTCCACAAATGTGAGATTTGACAATCCCCATTTGCTTCTATCTCAACATCGTGGTTTGTGTTAACGTGGCGTTGTGTTGTGTTGTCCTGCGGGGACGTCGCACGTGCTGCTGGGCTGGATGGCGATCACGTCACATGAAATATGCTCGTGCGAGGACGTGGTTCAAATGGAAACCTGATTCATCAGCTCGTGTAAAAGTGTGTTCGGTTTATTCTACATAAAGCCCACCGGGCTGACGTCACACTGTCCACACTATGCAGAAGCTAGCAATTACGTAAAAATGTTACGTTAGCTGCGTCTGTCTTTGCTAGCTTGTGATTTCTTCCGTTCGCTCGGACTTCCAGGCTGTTTAAATGCGTTATCTGTCATTCTTGTGTTTGATTAAA
The DNA here is from genome assembly GCF_040956055.1 of Brachionichthys hirsutus. Lineage (NCBI taxonomy): Eukaryota > Metazoa > Chordata > Actinopteri > Lophiiformes > Brachionichthyidae > Brachionichthys > Brachionichthys hirsutus. The sequence continues at coordinate 8,727,874 of NC_090917.1, read as the reverse complement.
CGCTAAAACGGTTTAATTGAAAATAAACCGGTTTGACTTTTCCAGGAAAGCTTCCATGTTTGGCTAACAGCCCAACACGCTAAGCTAACAACACAGGCCGGTGGCTAGCGAAATGTTTCGCTCGCCGCTACAACACATGCTAACTCAGGAAGAGGGCGTGGCCACGCGTTCTAGTGTTTATGGTCTGGAAGTACGTGGAGGTGCGGTTCCTGTGAGACGTTCAGGGTCCGCTGGGCCTCACGTCGCTGTTCCTGTGAGACGTTCAGGGTCCGCTGGGCCTCACGTCACTGTTCCTGTGAGACGTTCAGGGTCCGCTGGGCCTCACGTCACTGTTCCTGTGAGACGTTCAGGGTCCGCTGGGCCTCACGTCGCTGTTCCTGTGAGACGTTCAGGGTCCGCTGGGCCTCACGTCGCTGTTCCTGTGAGACGTTCAGGGTCCGCTGGGCCTCACGTCACTGTTCCTGTGAGACGTTCAGGGTCCGCTGGGCCTCACGTCACTGTTCCTGTGAGACGTTCAGGGTCCGCTGGGCCTCACGTCACTGTTCCTGTGAGACGTTCAGGGTCCGCTGGGCCTCACGTCACTGTTCCTGTGAGACGTTCAGGGTCCGCTGGGCCTCACGTCACTGTTCCTGTGAGACATTCAGGGTCCGCTGGGCCTCATGTTCCAGTCACTGTTTACAACACTCCTCCAAGCACCCTCGGCCACTCTCGTGTCCTAAACTAACATTTTAAACTTGCATATTAAACATATTTTCAAGTATTAAATCAGGGAATGTTAATTTTCCATGGCAGTTCACTTTAAGTTGTCAACAAGAGGTCCAAATATATTATTGAAATGGTGATGAGTTATATAACGGTCATTGTGGAAGTCCATTTTTAACCCCCCCGACCCTCCTGTTGCCAGGCAGGAGTGTCTGCGTGTCGGTACAATGGCATGGTGGTAAACGTCCTCTCTGCGGTTGTTTGATTAGTGAATTATGTTAATTAAAGAGGAGCTGCGTCATCGTTTTGTTTCTGGCCCTCAGGTGTTGTTTCCGGTTTCCTAGTACGAGTATCAAGATTACGTTCACAGCCCTGTCCAACGACAAGAAGGAGCCGAGGAACGTGCCCCCGTCGCCGGTCAAGCCCGTCCAGCACCACATCTCCCCACTGACCATCAACATTCCTGACATCGCCCACCCCATGAGCCCGCTCCCGTCCCCCACCGGCACCCTCAGGTGAGAACGGCTTCCTTTCGGTCTTCTGCGGAACGCCACATTTGATTCTTTCTAAAATGCTTTTCTTTAAAAATCAATTTCACAGTGCAGCAAACTCCTGTCCGTCAAGTCCGCGGGGGGCGGGACTCTCCGGCTACAGGACAGGCCGTGCGCTGGCCTCTGACCTCACAGGAGACAACTCCCAGTCCGAAAATGACAAAGAAGCCTCAGGTGAAGACAGTCCAAAGGTAAGGACCCCCGTCCGAGTGTGAACGCCGCCGCCGTCCCTCGATATTCATGCAGCTCTAACGATTGAGCAACGGCCACGAAAACATCGACTTTGGAGCGAAGAGCCCAATTGATCTTTGAGTCTGTGTTTATTCATGGCGAGCGTGTCCCCAAAGCGGAAGGGAAGCTTCACCCGCTGCCTGGTGTTGAATTTACAAAGCAATGAAATGCGTTGTCGCTTCTCTTCGACAGGACGACTCCAAACCGCCGTACTCGTACGCTCAGCTGATCGTCCAAGCGATCACCATGGCCTCGGATAAGCAGCTCACTCTGAATGGAATCTACACCCACATCACCAAGAACTACCCCTACTACAGAACGGCGGATAAGGGCTGGCAGGTCAGGGGCTTCACTCTCGGGCAGCGGCCCCCACCTGGTTTCTGCCACGGACCCGTTTCATGCCGGGCAATTTTTTTCGCGGACCGGGGGGTAATTAAATTTAAAAAAAGGACTATAATCTTACCAATAAAGTTTATATTATGCACTTGCAATAACTATTAAACAAGTATGACACCAATATCTACTCACCATTAGTTGTGGTCTAATGTTCACGTTTTTGGTTTCATAAATTCCACATTCTTGTCTTTTATTCCAGGTTCTTGGTCTCTGTGCCGAAGCCGTTTTGACCCCTTTATTGCTCATTAACGAAGCCAGTCAGCTGGAGATAAACCGTGTTTTAAGTCTGACTCCTGGTTCATCGGTTAAAAGAGGTTTTATTTTCTTGGAGGTCATCGGCGCCTCTCCTTCCTCTTCTTCCTCCTCAGTTGGACTTTCCCATTACCAAAGAAGCTCTCCAATGACGTTTGTTTTTTAATTTAATTTCCGCTAGTTCACGTCTGTTTTTAGTAACGTATCACGTAAAGCATGAAAATTCACAGGCGAATGTTACGTTGGAGACAAGCCGGTCGTTTTTCAAAATAAAACACCTTTTAGACGCTAATCATCGATACAATGGAAATTGTATAAATGAGTTCTTGTTTCTGCGCGGCCCGGTACCGGGCCGCGGACCAGTGTTTGGGGACCACTGCTCTAGGGACCTTTGTTTGTACTTAAAAGCATGTTTAGCATGTTACATTCGTGCTAAATATTTTTGCTTGGTTTTTTTACTGCCCTGTATTTTTATAAAATAAGTTTTGGGTCTGAATTTGAAATATATAATTGTTATATTGGAAACAGGCAATTTTCAATCCCTTACATTTCTTCGTGGGATTAAGCGTTTGTTCTTGTTGACTTCTGTGATGATATTTGTTCCAGAGGAGAGCATGATTTTATTCTTGCTGATTACATAAAGCTAAGCGGCCTCTGTGGACTTGGTGAAGGAAGAACCGATCAGAATCCACTTTGAATGTTAGGGGAACCACTGCGATGCAGAAAGGTCCCACTACTCCGTCCCATGTCTGTGTGTGTTGGTGTTTCAGAACTCGATCCGACACAACCTGTCCCTGAACCGGTACTTCATCAAAGTGGCCCGTTCTCAAGAAGAACCAGGCAAAGGGTCCTTCTGGAGGATTGATCCTGCATCTGAGGGCAAGCTGATTGAGCAAGCCTTCAGGAAGCGCAGGCCTCGGGGGGTGCCCTGCTTCAGGACCCCTGTGGGGCCGCTCTCCTCCAGGTAACGGCAACATGAAACGCACAAGTTTCACTTCTGAAATGTCCATTATGTTTGAATCGAGGCAGCTTCTTTTGTTTCCTGTCCCAGGAGCGCTCCCGCTTCTCCCAACCACACGGGAGCACTGTCTGCCCACTCCAGTGGGGTCCAGACCCCCGACAGCCTGTCCAGAGAGGGCTCCCCAGTCCCCGTGGATCCAGAGCCCCCCCAACAGACAACAGCACAGCCCAAAATCACTGTCATCCAGGAGGCTCGCTTCGCACACAACCCCCCCGGTAAGACCGAGTCGTCCGGCGCTTCGCTGGGCTCCGTTAGACCGTCCGACAGGATAGGGCGGGGACAGTAGTTCTATGCTCTGTGTGACAATGACGACGGTAACCTGTAGCCCCCCCCCCCCACTCTAGGCTCCCCACTCAGTAACCAGCCAGTATTGATAGCCGTGCAGCGCCAGGTGCCTCAAACGACCATGAAGCCTGTGACCTACACCATGGCCTCTCCAGCCATCGTAACAACAGGAAGCGCCCCTCCCATCATGCAGACGGTGCACGTTGTCCACCAGATCCCATCCGTCGCTATGGCAACCATTGGCGGACAGACTGCTGCTGCCGTGAACTCTAAACCTCAGGCGAACGGTGGCGCCGAGCATCAGGAGATCAAAGGTGAGACCTGCCGAATGTGGTCATCTCGGTCTCCATGACGACTGTCCAGCAGACGCTGATGTTTGATGTCTTGTGTAGTCAAAGTGGAGCCAGTCCCGTCCATCATCGCCTCGCCTATAGGTGGAGTGAGCCGCATCATCCAGAGCTCTCAGGCCGCTCCGTTAGCAACCGTTACTATCGTGCAGCGAGGCCCGCTTGGGCAGCACCAGCTCCCCATAAAGGCCATCACGCAAAACGGGACCCACCTGGTCCCCATCGGGACTACAGCAAGCACAGGTGGGGCACGCACGAACACACACACACACACACACACACAGTTTTAAATTGACAGTTCATGACGGTGCATTCTGACTTCGTCTGACTTTACAGCTCGTACAGTGACGTTAGCAGAAGCCGCTAACAGCCTCTAAACGTCCTCTCTTCTGTCTAACAGCTGTCGCTAATCCTCTTCACCTCCTGGCGGCCCACGCCTCCGCCTCAGCATCCCTTCCGACCAAAAGGCAGAACGGAAAGCTGCAAGATCAACCCATAACCAAGAGGATGAAACCGGCGGAGGAAGAGGAGGGTGCCACAGCACCAGCCGGCACCAACAACGGCACCACGGACACAGCCGGAGAAGACGCGGTCTGTGAGCAGACTGAGGACAAGTAGCCTCCCACCCCAGTCTGCATCCTGAACCATGCTCCTCTTCATCACGCATTGAGCCTCACCCCTTCCTCACTCTCACCCCTCCATCCTGACCGCTCATTATCTGCTCCACGGTGCCAAAAAGAGAAGCGATGCGGAAACAAGTTCCGGTCTCCAAAGGGTTCAAAGGGGTTCAAAAGGTCCTCCTCTTCCACTGAAGCAAAAACTAAAGGCCACGCTGAGAATGAAGCCGGAGAGCTGATGAGGGGGAATCCCTGACGTTTGAGACGAAAATGAAAAGAAGAATCCGTTTAAAAATCCGATCAGAAATGACTCGTTGGGTAAGGAAGAGGAAGAGGAAGAGGAGCCTCATCCTGGTAGCAGAATCAGAAAAGTGCTTGACCGTGTTTGATCAGAAATGCAACCAAAATCACCAGTAGTGTATTCCACAGCGGGGACGGTCGTCCCACCGACGGCAGCTAGCCTCCCTGTCGTCCTCCCTAGCCCAGCTGTGAGTAAATATGCAGTATTCTGTTGTACTGGTGTATCTCTGGATACTCTCTAGTACTAATAATTAGGATAACGCAGAGCTATGACGTGAACATGTCGACATCACGGCAGGACGTGTTGGGAAGCCTTTCATTGACTTGTGGACTCGGTGAAATGAATGTCGCCTCCTTTCCTTTAGAATAAAACACGATGGCGTGGATGTCTGTCTGCTCATCCATGCAAATTAAACTTCTCTATCACTGTCCATCCACAGATTGTTCATATTTTACAACTAACCCATGATGAAACGTATATTCCCATGCGTGTTTGACCCTGTGCGTCATCGAGCTTGCATGTTGCGGATCGAGAGGCGGTGTACGTGAGCAGATCATCCGACTCTGGAGCTGAAGAGAACGTCGACGGGATCGACGGCGTGGTTCTGAGCAGCGCTGCACTTAAACATGTTGCTTTTCTCTGTTTTACTTGTTGGATCTTTGGATCTATTCATTTGCTCTTCCTCCCCAGTCGTCTTGGGCTGTGTTTGTTACCTTTTGTGTTGAAGTTGGCGGCCTCTCGAGTGATTGATCATTTGATTCTGTAGCACTGTAGGAAAACAAGTGATCGCTGTTTGTTCTGCTTCAGTGGGTAAATGCTTTTTTTTGGTTTTGTTTTTTTATAAATTTATTTAAAAGACATAACTCTTAGTTTGTATTTCTTTGAGTGAATGCTTTCTCTGCTGGGCGGAGGTCTGGCCCAGGTTCTAATCCATCCTTTCGTCTGACCTCAGTGTGAACAGTCTGAGATCACTTACTGGACCAGCATGCTGCTAAACACAAACCATCATGATCTGGCCGCTGCTTGTGGGTCCTCCGGTCCGGTAGTTTGGTCCTTGTTGTTGAATGAGGATTTAACAGTGGGTGGAGTGACTCTGCTGAAGGAAATGTACAGGGTGTCTGTATTTCTTTAAAAACTTAATGAAAATGACCAGAAAGATTGGAAACTATTACAAAATGAGGGGTAGATGTTCAAGTATTGCCCCATCAGCTGCACAAAGCACACCAAGAGGGTATTCGCCGTCTTGCCATGCACAACGGCGAATTACAAATCTAATTAGTCACGGATTGGAAACAAAGTGTAGCATATATTCAAAGTAGAAAAGATATGAAACATGAAATTAACTGTAAAAGCAGATGTTACATTTTATTCACAATTTGAAATGCAGGTTTCTCAATCATTCTGAGCGTCGGACACAAGTTGGCTTTTGGGTTTGTGCAGCATCCCTGCTGTTGTCAGTCTGTTCAACCTGCAATGGTACAATCTGATGTAAAAAAAAAAGTGTGTTCTTGCATTGAATCAACAAAACATTTAGCAATTAACCTTGGACTTAAAAATGAAAACTAATATTTAGTGACATTAACACAATGCTGCTTTATCCACATGTAGACAGGAGATCTCTGTACGGCTTCACCAAAGCGCTTCCGAGTCCCTGACCTGCTTTAGCTGAACGATTAGCGAGGCTAAGTCAAACATCAGTGCCACCATTTGAGGTGAAGGCTGCTCGGATGTGGAGGCAAGGTGACGGACCAACCAAACAAACAAACAAAAAAGAGGAGAAACTATTTAGCATTCTTGGAATTCTGGTGTAACTGCATCCGGAAAATTTAACATTTAAAAAAAAGGTCCATTCTAAACAGTTTAAAACAAATTGCCTCTTATTCACCCCGATTAGATTTCAGTTGAGATGAATGTTGATCTCTTCAGCTTTCTGGGTCAAGGAAGAAGAAAACTCGCCTTTCACACACTTGAAATGGTTGAACATCCGAGCTAACACGTGGTCTTGCTGAGGAGTTGGATGAGAAGATTAATATCACTCATGACACCTGCTACGACGGGGTGGGACGGCTCCACGCCTGAGTGGAAGCGCTTCCTCACCCACAGCTTCCACACGGGGCGAGTACAAAGATTACTGGACATGACGAGCGGATTTATTATCAGTCGGCAGTTTCATAGCGAGTGAATGTTTTCAGTCTGGTGTGAAATGTTCCACTCAGTATGAGCCAGTGAAGGACAATAAAGACGCACCCTCTGGGGGTGGGGGCCGGATCCAATCGGGGTAGCAATAGCTGCCAATCAATCATTGATTTAAAAAACAAACACCAAAGAGGCTGATCACCTCCATCGATGCTAAGCTAAGCTAACTGTAGAGTCACAGTCACCCATCTGACATGAGATCTTCTCCTAACCCTCAGCAGGACAACGTCTCCAAAATAACAACTGACTTCTTAAAGCTTTCTTGGTCAGACAGACAAAAACACAAAAGAAAACATTGTGCAATGTACGACAAAAGGAAGCGTGAAACAAAAATACACAATCATATATCTTTTTCTGTACAAATCTATGTGGTTCGTTCAACGCAGCGAAGAGAAGAAACTGCCTCAGGCAGGATCCTGGTCCAGATGTTACTTTGGCCCTACCTTCATTCTGAGCCTGCTTTGCAAACACCTTATATGATACACTGGTATATACTTAAACACATATGCATATATGACAACAGCAACATGTTCACACACGAACTCGCTCCACTCTTGAGGCACTCCCTGTAAGCGGGTTGGGTGGTGTTAGTCGAAAGAACAGAACATCTCAATATTTGGGGTCCACCCAACTCCCAGAATCATCCACGTGATTCTTCCTCAGAAGACTTGTTAAAAAGCGTCTCGTCCTCCGTTCAGAAGAATGACTCTCCCTCGTTCCTCCAGCGATTGCTCCATCCCTCAATCCAGAGAGAGGAACGTCTGCAGCTTCCCGGAGGTTGCTCTGAGGCACGACGAGGGAACCTCGCCCATGTCCTCCAACATTATAAAAATAACAGGCTGTGTTATTAGTGTGGAGTCTCCAGAATGGGTCAAAGGTCATATTTTGTCATCGGTCATCTCCAGGAACTGGGCGTACACGTCCCTGGAACACTCCCCTTTATGGTTAAACAGGAACTTGTAGTAGCTGCCGTCAGCACAGATGGCTGCAGAGAGGAGAGAGACGAGAGGTCAGCAAATACAGTCAGACGGCTCTGTTGTTCCAAGGCGGGACGCGATCGCACGCCTCCGTTTGTCTTAGGACGGATCACACTTCCTGCAGGGGTGGATAAGGAAGAGTTCATTTTGAGAAGTAACAATTCGTCATTCAAGCAGGTTTCATGTCCTCGGGGGAAAAAGTCAAACGTTTCTATGTAGATGAAAAATAGATTCTAATCCGTCGTTACTGAAACTTAAACACGGTTCTGAATGAGACTGAAGCAGAGTTATCATGGCGACATCACCGGGGTGTTCGGAACTCACCAATGACAGCATTGGGCTCCGTCCCAAAAGCACACACACACGGAGAGCCCGAGGGGACCTGGAACTTGGAAAAGCTCCACTTGGAGCTGAAGTATTTCGGGAGAAAGCTGGCGGATGCCAAACTGCAGAGAGATGGACACACCCATTGAGACGTCCGTCCCGAGCGGGTCAGCAGAAAGGAGTCTGAAGTCCTCGGACTCACCTCGACTGTTTGTTTCTTTTGGGGTCGTCGGTAGCAAAGATGTGCACCGTGCCACGGTCGCTGGATACAGAGACGAGGGACGCGTCCTGGTTGAAGTTAATACTGAGGAACACAACGAAGGAGACGGAAAGCTGAAACTAAACCCGCCGTGAAGCTGCTGGAGCAACGTCAGGGTCCTTCACCCGAAGCTGCATTCAAACTCTAGTGCCGTTCGGCAACACAAACACACTCCTTACCAGTAAATGTTTGCGGCCTGAGAGCCGCGTCGGAACTCCTGAATGAGTTGACCTGCAGATGTGTCAAAAATCCGGATGAGAGTTCCCTGTGGAAGCAACACGGGTCAGTCCCGAATCAGCACGATTCCTGTTTCGGTGCATTCCCTTCGTCGGTGCTAGCATGGCTCACTTTTTCTGACGCTGTAGCTATTCTCGTGCCCTGTAGATTTAGAGCGATACAGCACAGCGCCCCCTCGTGGGCAGGGATATCTACCGGGGGCTTCTCGGTGTTAGCCAGATCCACGATCTGCACGTGGCCCGAGTGAGTCCCAGGAAAGGCCAGCAGAGAGTTGTTGCTGTTGGGACACAGCACGCACAGACCTGGGGGGGGAAGAAGGTGACGCCGTGTGACTCCCAGCATCCTGTGAGATGTTTGGGGGGGGGGGGGGGGGGGGGTAAAGTGCTTGTTCCATCGGACTGACCTTTCGGGTTGTAGCACGTCTCAAACACGTGCAGCTGATGGGGGTTGTGGGTAAATGTGAACACTTTGATCATGGAGTCCAGGACAACAACGATCCTGAGAACAAATCAGACCTCAAGGCTAAAGTTTGAACTAGCCTACCAGCTAGCGTTAACCCTTTGATGACTCCAGAGTTAATCAGCGACAGCGAGATTAAACTAAAACATTTCTGACATGTTTGAACCAAAAGAGGAACCTCCCACCCACTGCATTACACAACACTTATTATGCAAGCCCCGAACACATGATCTACCTTTAGAAAGATGACCTAAAGTCCATTTCATCCTATATTTACCTGTCACGCCGAAGTTTCACCGCTTTAACTTCGGTTGAGAATTCGATCTCAATAACCGTCTTCTTCTTCAGGTCATCCCAGATCATCACTGGAACATGGAAACACACAGATGAGTAGAGAACATCAAAGAGGAACGGAGTCCCTAGCAGCTCTTTGAGTGCAGTCCAAAAGTCGAACTGTCTCGAGTCTCATAGGTCGTACGTCGACGGCCACCTGTACCAGCTTTCTTCAGGAGGAGATGAAACGTACCTTTGTTGGTCGGGTACTTGGGTTTCTTTCCTCCTCCCACGAGTGCTAAATAGTTGCACCTGAACAGCATCTCCACGTGGCCAACGCCTCCTTCCAGGAACTCTGAAAGGGAAAATCACAGATTCTGAATTCAAGTAGAGCAAACAGCCCTCATCATCACAGCTGAGCATCCAAGGCGATTGATTCATGTCAGCATAGAACTGGATCAGCACAGAGCTAATATGTCAAATGGCCTCTGCAGAATGACTCAGGCCCAGGTCATGTGTTGAATCAGTTTCAGCTCTGTTTGGAGAGAAACTTCCCATTTATCCCACAAGATGTTCTAATTGTGCTCCCTGCAGCAGATCAGCTGGTTTTTCTGCGGCCGTAAAGCAAAGCTTTGATCCAATAGCAGCCATCGACCACTTCCTCAATTACCTGTTTTGGGAAAGAAATTCGAAACGATTTCTTCAACAAATTATTTACAATTATTTAACTGATCGAGAATCAATTTGTCATCAAATCATCTGTGTCGGAGTCAATGTGATTCTATTTAACCAGAAGATTTCTAAGCAAAGAGACTAAAGAATATTTGAGGGTATTTCACAAATAAGATGAAGCAGTTGAGTCCTAGATGAGCTTGAAAGGGTCTGAATGGCAACATGACCAAATATGTTCGTTTGCTTTGTAATATAGCCCAGCGCCGTTTTAGCATCTTGTCACTTAAAGCAAGAAAGTGGGTAAATCATTAGGATTTCCCGATGATTATAAACCTGAAACGAAGACATAATATCCCAGCGTTCCTGCTGCCAGCTCTAAGGGGGAAGTGCCCCCCCCCCCCCCCTCAGTGTCCACCTCTACCGAGTCATCTTCTCCTTGTGATTACTTTGTTTTAAGCATTTTATATGGAAATAAATAACCAGAGATTTTGGTGCCCACACAAAGCTGTTGCCACCGCCTAAAAAGATTCCTCTGGGAAATATTGGCTCAGATAGATGGGAATCCATAATGGCTAATCCCTCATGGTCCCATTCAAACATCTGTTCATGATTAAAACGACTATAAACGTTCATGTTACCCTGTTTCTCTTTCTCCTTGAGGGGATCTGTGTTGTACACACGAAATCCGTTTTCCATTCCACAGGCGAAGCATCCTAGAGAAACACAATGACGAAGCAGCCGTCAGAGATTGTGACATTAGTCAGCAGCTGTTCTCGTATCAGGGTTTTGTTTTCTGCACACATGAAACATGACATTACCGGTACATCCCTACACCGTCAACGTTCACAGGCTGATCTGTGAACCTGCAGAGCTGAGCTCATTAACAGAAGAACAAACGAATGGCCTCCGATGGAATTCAAACTCCACCGACACACCCTATGCTGACAGAGGAAGATGATGCGACCGCTACTTTATTTAGGTCGAATCATTTTAGGTATTGAGATGGAACAATCTACAATCCACAATCTAGTTCTGTAATGCCATGTTAATGTTGATTAGGTTGCAAGAAAGAAAACATTTTATCAGCTTGACGGCCGCGCTAAGTATGTGGAACAGGAGCAGTCCTGAATAAGAACGATGCACAGACCAACTTAAAAACACATGCACCTGAAAAGGTTTAAGTCATTTTGGAGGAGCTACATTTAACTTTTGCAGGAAAATGCGATAGCGATAGAACCGCATCTTAGCTTAAGGTTGAACTAACTGCTGTTATTGTTTTAGTTATTCGCCGTACACTTCCCATTTACGTGTAAAAAACAACCAGAACAATACTGACATAACAGAAGTTAGCTGACTGGTATGTTTAGCCGACAACAACAACAACAACAACAAAAAGCTATTGTTGTTAGCTTTAGCTAACTAGCTACATAAGCTAGCCGACAAAGCTAACGCTAGCTTAATGTTTTAGACATTTGCGTTTACCCTTGTTAACGGTCCAGTAATCGTATCATAAGTTCAAAATAAATCAAAAAGCTTAAAACTATATTTAGAAATATTTAATAATGTACGGTACGGTAAATTTAAGTTGTGAATAAATAGGTTTCGTAATGTTAGCTTAGCGTCCACGACGGTGCCGTTCCCATTTGTAAGAGTAGACAGTGCCGCTACTTACCATGATCCTGGTTAAATCCTGCGTAAAGGAGCCCATTCCCGTGAGGATTAGAGGGGAGTAAATTCATTCTTCTAACAGAAGAGCCAAATATGAAATAACGATAACAATTGAATCCAACACCTGCTGCCTAACAGTATCTCATCCACCATTCCTTCTGGCTCTGCCGGGCAGAAAGAAGGAAAACAACGGAGGCTGGTTCCTGCTCCGAGCGAGGATTCATTCAACTTCTGTAGTGGAGAAAGGATCTAATTCTCTACTGGCGTCATTTCACTAAAAGTATACACATAAATGTGCGTGTGCCTACTATGAACAAAGGAAGGGCTATAATCACCAAACTACCGATACCTCAACCGATCATTACTTTTTTCCATCACATGACTGATCCAATGGCGGTTGTTGACGTGGCTCATCAATAAAAGTCACGACATTGTGTCGACTGCGCCTAGGAAGTTAGTGGGTCGCAGCCCGACGCCCTATTGTATTTGATGTGTTATAGACACTCGCAAAAGACAGGAAGCCCCAGTGGCCTAATGGATAAGGCACTGGCCTCCTAAGCCAGGGATTGTGGGTTCGAGTCCCATCTGGGGTGGTTGCTTTTTATGTATTTTTTAATTACAACTTTACCCAGAACTGCGATGCAGCTACATGCAGACAAAGTGAATGAAGTCGACTGGAACCTTGAAGACCTTTCGCCTCTATTCCAAGAGGCTTCCTCAGTTCTGAACAGCTTTTGGAGAGTTCCTGATATTTGAGTATATACAGCAGATACTGTATGTAGTATGTACCATGAACCTGGATAAATGAGAAACTTCACAGGCAAGAAGTGGGACAGTTTGGTCCAAAGTTAAGCATGATTGTCATCGACTGCACCGTCGCATTGGATTGAGACAACGCCCACTTGAAATATAAATTGAACACGTGATTGTGGTGATTACTAAATCATCAGTAAATCAAAACACTTCAAATGGAAATTATTTATTCAAGAAAAAAAAAATACACTTTCAAAAGAAACAATTTGTAATCACTTTTACATACAAATCTTATGTAGAGCTACAGGAAACATTTCTGTAGAAAGAAAAAAAAAAAACCTTTTTTAGTTCACTTTACACATGATCCATTCAGAACAATTCAAGCTGTGAAAGCCACCGAGATAACTGCGTGGCTGACATACGGGAAAATCCTTCTATATCTACAAGACTGAAATTTCCTTGATTGAAGTCAAATCAGATTCTTCAAAATCCGGTCTAGAACTGACGCTTCAAGCGTGAACTAGCCTGCGGTGTCTTTTTAGGCCATGCAAGCTTGAAAAGCCCTTGCTGCACACTGTACAAACATACGGCCTCTCTCCAGTATGGGTTCGCATGTGCAGGGTAAGAAAGCAGGACTGGACAAAGCCCTTTTGACAGATGTTGCACTTAAATGGTCGTTCTCCAGTATGGTATCTTCTGTGTATTTTTAATTCTGCAGCCGATCTGAAACACTTCTCGCAATCCTCGCACTTGAAAGGCCTTTCGCCCGTGTGAATCAGAGTATGCCTCACCAAAGCGTCCTTGCCAAAGAAGCCTTTTCCACAGTGCTCGCACGGGAAACGCAGCCCTTTGTGATGGAAATTGTCGTGTTTCAGAAGGCATCTTCTAGAAGTGAAGGACTTCCCACACTGAGCACAGGTAAACGTTGGCAAGGGCTTCTCTGGGAAAGGTTCACCAGGGTGGTGCACACGCGCCACGTGCCTCGTTAGTGTGACGCCGTGCCGGAATTTCTTGCCACATTCCCAGCAGAGGAATGGATATGCTTTCGTGTGTTTTTTATGGTGCTCCACAAGGTCAGAGTACGATCTGAATCTCTTGCTGCATGATGTACACTGAAATGGTTGGTAGCCAGTGTGTTTCCACTCGTGCCTGATAAAGCGCTTCAAACTTGCAAAAGTTGTTTGGCAGTGGGTGCAGATGAAAGGCTCAGTAGGATTGTGGATGTCTATGTAGTGCTTATGAAGCGCCTTGAACACGGGGAAGTTGGCCTCACACTGGTTGCACTGAAACGGGGTGTGGGACTCTTTATGCATAGCCAGCGCCTCCGGGTCTCGGACCAGCTTCATGCAGACTTCACAATAGAGTGGATTGTGAGTTTGCTTGTGGGACACCAATGTGGATTTGTACTTGAACGCCTTGTCGCATGCATCACATCTGAAGCAATGCTTGACATCGGCCGTTTTCTCAGGATCCACCTGAAGCTCATTGTAGCAAATGTTTCTCAAGTGGAACCTAAAAGTCTGTTTGCACTTGAACTCAACACTGCACTGAGGACAGTAAAACGGACCTTCGGCCAAACCTTTGCTTCCGTCGGGGCTCATCTGTCCAGAGTCTCTGGAAGATCTCCTTTCAGAAGACGGCAAGTAATCCGGGTCCTGGCCTGCGCTATCAGACGTCTGCTCTTCATTGGTCGCTTCACGAGAAACCCCACTGGATGTCTGCTCATCACCTTCTGCCGTCGTCTCTCCAGGTTTTGCTTTCGTCATGCCTGGACATCTGTGCTGCTGCAAGTAGCGCAAGCTCTTGTAGAACCTTTTACAGGCCGGACAAGAATAGGGCAACTCGTCTGAATGGCGACTCATGTGACGCTCTAAAAACTTGGCATGACTCACCACCTTGCCGCATACTTTGCATGTTCTCTCCTCCAAGGCTGAACCATGGGAGCTGGCTAATTTCCCAGAGCCGCTGTTAGCAGCACTATTGCCCTTCGCTTTGCCCGACTTCCTCCACTGAGACAGGTAACGTTTCATCTTGAGTCCACGGTTCTTCCGCACTGGCCTTTCCCACACGTTATAATCTGGATCGTCTTGTTTACTCCGTGCTCTGCTTTGCACTTCAAAGTCTTCATCAACAGGAAGCTTCTTTTTCCTCCCACGGCGGTTTGGTTTCTTCTCTACCTCGCCGAGCACAGTCACTTGGCCGTCCTCCCCGATCATCAGTGTTCCCGACTGGCCATCCTGGAGGTCGCCTTCCATTCCACACCCACTGGCTTCAGTGCCTTCAGCAGGATCTGGGTCTGTGTCCAACTCTGTCTTCACCTCACCGCTGAGGCCGAACCACTGGGTTTGCCCACACGCATTGCTCCCGCTTCCCTCGCCGTACACTTCTTTGTTCTGAGATTGCACCTCCATCTCTGTGCAGACTGAATACTCAAGTCCTTCTCCATCCGTTTCCGTTTGTTCATTGACAATCACAACTCTTTCCACAGGAGGGAGACACAAAGCTGACAAGATGCCGCTGTCAACAACGCACGATTCTGAAAAGAAAGGTCACAGGACTGGTTAAATTCAGTATTCATACCAAGCAGGCAACCTATACGATATTTTGTGCAGTGCAAAAGTAACTGCCGGATACTTAATCCTTTCTGCTGACTGTATAAATTATGACATAATACGTGTAGCACTTTCTGTCCCACATAAAGCATCAAAGAGACATTCTGTGAGCAGGTCATTGATTTCTTCAGAAGCTCACCGATGTTCTCCAACCGGCTGAGATCTTTCTGGGTGCCCAGCAAGGTTTTGAGCTCATGAGATTGAGCAAACATTTCCATGCACTCATTCAGAGCAGATGAAGTATCCCTGAGCAGAGATGCAATCTGACAGACAAAAGGAAATTAATGTGGGGAAACTGATTACTAGCTCTAATTTTACTGATAATCATTACGCTGAAGTCTACCTGTTGGAGCGTTTGGGCAGGAAGGAGCTTCTCCAGTCGTGACAGAAACAACCACATCAGCGTCTGGATTGCTTTGTCATATGTGGGGCCAAAGTCTCCTGGGAAAACATCCTGGAAGAGGAAAGGACGTAAATGACAACTCTAGATCCAAATCTCTGAACCGTCTTTAGAAAACAACACTTAATGTTTTGCTTCAACATGAACATCTACCAGGAAAAAGTTGCTTCTCTCTTCGGGATCTCTCAGGAGGTTTTGGACAAGGCCCATGAAATGTGAGTCAGACACTCCTTGTTCAGCATCAGGCTGTAGTAAAAGACAGTTTAAGGTTTTAGTGCCCGGGAACCGGGGAGTGGAAAGTATTTGAGAAGAGCCATTCTCTTGTTGTACAGTCGTTCCTCGCTATACGAAGAACATCATTGTCTTATCCTAAATAAAACTAGAGACGACCACCATCCTCATACAATCAAAAAAACATCAAATGAAGACATGGTGAGAAGACAGATGGGACTTACACGACATAGTGCAAGTAGAAAACAGGCAACAAGCAAAATATGAAAACATGCAGGTCATCACAGCCTAAACTGAAGTATACGAAAGGATGAAAACATTCACACGCGAGATGATTTATATCGACTGCAAGTTGAAGCTCACCTCCATGCTCCACAGAGATTGGAGGTTCTGCATTCGGTCAAGATGTGGCTGAATGATCTGGAGGTCAGCAGTCTCCTCAGAGCGGCACAGCTCCAGGATCAGCTGCAATCAGGACAATAATAAACTGCCTGCTGATAAAATGCTGCCCAGAACTGCACAATCGTCTGAATACAGAATACAGCTCTGTGAAAGAAAGCACAGGCTTTGTATAAAATGTAAATTTATTAGTGACATCTGAAATGGTCTGGTTTTTTTGGGATGGTGTCGTGGGGGGGGGCGTGTCTCTGATGCTGGAAAAACCCAAAAGGAAACAAAGTAGAATGTAAAGATTTCCTCGATCATATATTTATTATTTATTAGTAACTGAAATAACTGAAGAGCTGACAAATGGTGTCCAGCTACAAGTACAGATACCTTCTTTTATCCCATCGTTTGGTTTGGTTTTCCACTCCGAAACGTAGCTTATCAAAGCTAATTCACCGGATAGAACATTTTTAATTTGTGTAGACCATTTCTGATCTGGCAAATATTCTGATTCAGTGTCAACACGTTGTTGTTTTTGTATTAATACGGTTGTTAACATGGTCATGTTTTTCAAAAATATATTTTTTGTTCAGTCATTTGAAGAAACAAACTTCCTCACCCTTGCTCGGAGACCTAAAATGAGTTCAGCCCGCTGCCTTGTGGATAAAAGTTGAGGTACAATCTCTGTAACCATGAAAACAAACTCCTCAAGTAGTCCATAATCCGAAACAACTTTCTGCTCCACTGTCTGCCAGATTGCTGCAGAGACGAGTCGAATCGGTGGGACCAGGAGCCTCAAGGCAGACAGAGGAAGAGAGCGGCCTGCAAACAAGGACAAGCATTTCAAGAAATGTCTGAAAGGATGAAACAGTAGCTTTTCATGGAAGAGACTGGTCAGATAAGCCTTTACTTTATGGTTGCATTTTTAAAAAATCCTTTTTTTCTTTTACTTAATGTGTCAAAACGTGTATATTTTCCATTCTCTCAAACCTGTTTAGAGCAAGTATTGCAAATTACAATCGTGTTCCTCTGAAACTGAAATAAATATCACAGGTTGTGACACGTTTGCTCTCAAGTCTGATCAGCAGTTTGAAGTTCGGACCACAATAATAAACGAGAGAGAGAAAACTAAAGTTACACACCACCTCCACCTCCTGCAACAGATTGTGTAAGTGTTTCACATGTCAATGAAAGCAAGTTGGCTTTGTATTCTAAGATACGCAGAAAATTAGAGGAGACAAATAGACATTTGACAAATCCTAATGGACCGTTACACCAAACTACATTTTGTTCAGGTCAGAAGAATAATCGTTTTGAGGAATTTATTTTATAAAAAGGCAAAACATCACACCAGGCATCTCCAAAGCAATGCTAGGTTAATAAACAGAATAAACCAAGACGTGTCTTTAATCCCTTGTGCCCTGTGATACTTTTCTATCTAGATTGGTCATGGTTTATGAAACCAAAAACTGTCGAGAGACTTATTTTAAAAGGTAATCATCGCCATGTTATCAGAAATTCAATAAACAGACTTCAACACCAAGGGCACATCAAAGGCGGATATAAGCTTCCTGTTCTCTTCTGGAAAATTCATGTCGGCATACGATTAAATTGCCTACAAATTACAATGATAGATATTTAGAAACATACACTCATATTCCCTTGCGCTGTTTGTTGGGTTAGTTCGTTAGAAAACAGCAGAAATTAAGCAGTCTGAGGTGATTGTATCCAGTTAATTTAGCGTTAGCTAAAACAGTAACTTACATCGTACTTATTTAGCATTAGCATGTTCCCCAAAACTGCCACTCGATGAATCTAATAACATTAAAGTAGCCCTCATTATTATTTCAATTAGACTAACAATTCAATACAACCTTAAGTCCAAGTCAATTTAAATGTTTTACGCACTAAAAACAGCGCAAGAACGCCATCTCCGAGACAAAGTTAGCAATGACACTCCCGCGCGCGGGCTGCGTTGCGGCCTAGGCTAACAAGCTAGCGTGTGTCAATACTCACCAGCTAACTCGGATATACCTCCGTCCATCCTGCGTGTCCACTGCAGTTACATTAGTTAGTGAAAATCTGTTCGTTACTCAACACGAGTCAAATCCTGTATTTTTGAGGCGGCTGTGTCCCGAGACCCAAATCACACGAGCAGATCTTTATGCGTCAACAGTTGCCTTCCGGTCCGGTCGGAATAATAATCCGATGGGAGGCAGGACCAGGCATTCAATAGTTCCGCACCCCTCCCCCGTTTAGTCCTTTTCAGTGCATGCTGTCTGTAAAATAAACAAACCTTCACCAAGCAGCTCATTTCCCCCTCCTCATTGAATTTACGGCGTCCACATGGTGATCTGGATCATCATTAAAAGGTTCTAAATTGTTCTTGGACTTTTATTCACAAAATAGCATTGTGAATGCATTTGCAGAAGATGCAAACCAGTATTGGGATCCATGTAATGGGGTTGTGTCCAGCTGCTGAATGCCATTCAATCTTCACTACTTTGGACAACCGTTTAAATATAAATACAAAATTGGGACATCATTGTATAAAAAGGAAATAGAATGTGATGATTTCCAAAGCATTGCAATCCCTTATTTATTTGAAAGTACAGTCGTATAAAAACAACATATCAAATATTTTTAAAAAAAATGTTTTTAAATGACTAAATTTTATATCAGCAACACATTTCAGAAGCATTGGTTCACTGATTGGTTCACCTGAAAGATTCTGCAGTGATACTGCATTAAAATCAAACAGGGGCAGCACAGTGGCACAGCGGGTAGCCGTTGTTTCACAGCAAGGTCACAGGTTCAATTCCAACTTGGGGTCTTTCTCTGAGGAGTTTGCATGTTTTCTCTGTGTTTCCTCTCACCACCAATATATGCAATTTAGGTAAATTAGCAATGTTAAATTGTCAGTAGGTGTGAGTGATTGTCTGTCTGTCTGGCGGCTTGTCCAGGGTGTACCATGTATCTCTCGTAGACTGCTGGGATAGGCTCCAGCAATATCCGCTACCCGGATTTTGGATAAAACGGTCACAAAAATGAATAAATGAACAAAAGACAGGATTCTGTCATAATAGAACTAATTACAGATGGCATTAGTGAAGCCGCTAATAATGCTAAACCTTACGTTCAAGATTTGGAGCAACATATGCTACCGAGTTGACAACAGGGAAGGCCGTGCTTATTTTACCCCGATACCACGTTCTGCACGGCTAACAGCGCGACTCGTCCGTTAGAGACTGGGTGCTAAACTGACCTGCCCGCAGTCCAGATCTGTTACCCATATGAAAATATAAAACACATGAATGAATGAATGACTTTTTTATTTCAATCATTTGAAATACAATCTTAGTGATATTTTCAACATGTCATGATGACTTTGAAATCATTGCTTGCAATTTTTATTTATATTTCAGACGGCATACCAATTGTCACCAAGGACAACAGATCCTATCTTTTTGTATTCAACAAATTGTTTTGTAAACGCCTAGTGCTCATATTCCTTAAGATTCCTATAGGATTAAGTTGTCATAAATATATATATATGGCATAGTGGCACAAAGTTAGCATTGCTACCTCAGTGCAAGAAGATTCAGGGTTCTATCTGTACACAGCAAGATCCTTCCTCTACGGACGAACTTGGAAATTCCTTACAGTCCAGTTGTGTAAGCAGTATAATAACACTTTGTTACAAACATTGTGCTCTTGCAACTTTTGTTGGACGTTCTTGTTATTCTGACTTATTGACTCTTAATATGGTTTAGTTCAGTTACGGCTAAATATACTGAGAACTTGAGGTTCTCTCGAGAAGGCTAACTGTCATGCTCTGACTTAGATGTTGTTTAGCCAAATCAATGATTTAAATAATTCAACACTAAACCAGCTGGATGCGTATGAACCAAATTTCTAGAACTCAGTTCAGTGTGAGATACTCAACCTAAGAAACTGTATGTATGAGCTTTTTGTGTCTTCTCATGGAGTGACTCCAGAGGAAACCCTTGCCACAGATAGAGCAGACACAAGGTTTCTCTCCGGAGTGGATTTTCGCATGCGATTTGAAAACAGACTTTGTTACGAAGTCCTTTCCACAGACGTCACATTTGTATGGCCTCTCGCTTGTATGGTGTGTAAGGGCATGCGTCTTCACCTCACCAGCTGAAATGAAGCCTTTGTCACAATCAGGCTCAGTGCATTTGAAAGGTCTCTCTCCCGTGTGCATCAGTTTATGTCTAGCAATGTTGGATGCAGCAATCATCTTTCCACAGTCTGTGCACGGATGACGAAACAATTCAGTGAAGTGTTTGGTCCTCTGGTGTTTTCGAAGGGCTCCTTTCTCTTTGAAGGACTTCTCACACTCGGAGCACGAATGCTTCTTCTCATTCCGAGACCCACTGTGGATGAAATTGATGTGGCGCAACAGGTTGGGCCTTTGGGAGAACGTCTTGCCACAGTCAGAACACAAGTAGGGTTTCTCTCTCGTGTGGACTCGTTGGTGGAGAACGAGATCTACGTCAGTTTTGAATCTCAAACCGCAACCACCGGTAGCACATTGGAACGGTAGATGCCCATTGTGTTTCCATTCGTGCGCAATTAAAGCGTGCAGCTTGGAATATGTCTTTGGACAATGGTTGCATTTAAAGGGTTCTCTGATTTTATGAATGTTTTGGCAATGTTTTAGCAAGGGTTTGAAATGCTTGAAGGACTCCTCACACCGGTTACACTGAAACAGGGTGTGAGACGCCTTGTGTCTTTCCAGCGCTGCCGCATCTTGTAACACCTTCATACATACAGTGCAGTAAAGTTCGTGGTGGGTCAGTTGGTGCCTTTCCAGGCCAACTTTGTCCCTGAAGGCCACCTCGCAATTGTTACACCTGTAAATCTTCCTATACTTGTGTGGCTTCGCCAGATCTACTCGTAAGTAGTTGTTCTCAAAGCAGCTTCTTTTCAAATGCTGCTTAAAAGATGAATACAGCTTATACCTCCTGTCACATCGTGGGCAAGCAAAATCACCAGTGGGAAAGTGGGTTTTCATGTGAGTTCTTCCATGTGTCGTCACGTATTTCTTGCAGATAACGCAATGGAATGTATTAGTGTTTCTTGGAGCACTAATGTTGATGCCCTTCTTTCCGTTGCTTGCCGATTCATTTCCAGGACAAACAGAGTCAGGGTTTTCCTCCGAACAGCCAAACAAATCACCTTCAGACTCGCGCCTGACTTGAGTTACAGATGAACATTCATTATTGAAGCAGCTGGAAGAGGAATGTGGCACAGCTGAACTACAGCTGGCAGCCTCGTTTCGCTTTGAGCAGTCAGTCAGGCTCGACTCGTCTTCACTGCAGTCTGAGATGGGAGACTGAAACGAGTCTCCGCTGAAGCTCTCCGGATCCACTTTTTCCTGAGTAATGCCGAGGCTGGGTCTTTTTTCTTTTGAAGCTGATTTACACTTAAAGAAGCCAAATTCACGAAGAGCTTCTTTCTCCTTTAACAGGATCTTTTTCATCCTCAGGCCTCGGCTTCGCCTCACAGGACGACGCTGCAAAGACGATGGGATGTCGACTCGTTTTAGTTGAACACGACATTGTTTCAGACTCACTGATGTAATCTGCAGTTGACTTTGAACAAGGGCTTCCTTTTCTTTGTGCCTTGTTGTACCATCCAAAAGCATAGCTGCTTCATTTTCCCCCAGTGTACTCTGATTGTCGGCAATTGCATCTGTATTCACTTGAATTGCATGAGGCAAAGCTAAAGATATATTATCCACATCTGATGGAAATGACACTAAATTATTCCTGATATTTGCTTGTGGTTGCTTTTTATCCGTCGTCGTCCTTTCAACGGGAGGAAGTCTGAGAGCAGAAACAATGCAAGCATCATCCAATGGACTATCTGAAAAGAGAGGCTCTTTGTAGCAAATGTTTCTCAAGTGGAACCTAAAAGTCTGTTTGCACTTGAACTCAACACTGCACTGAGGACAGTAAAACGGACCTTCGGCCAAACCTTTGCTTCCGTCGGGGCTCATCTGTCCAGAGTCTCTGGAAGATCTCCTTTCAGAAGACGGCAAGTAATCCGGGTCCTGGCCTGCGCTATCAGACGTCTGCTCTTCATTGGTCGCTTCACGAGGAACCCCACTGGATGTCTGCTCATCACCTTCTGCCGTCGTCTCTCCAGGTTTTGCTTTCGTCATGCTTGGACATCTGTGCTGCTGCAAGTAGCGCAAGCTCTTGTAGAACCTTTTACAGGCCGGACAAGAATAGGGCAACTCGTCTGAATGGCGACTCATGTGACGCTCTAAAAACTTGGCATGACTCACCACCTTGCCGCATACTTTGCATGTTCTCTCCTCCAAGGCTGAACCATGGGAGCTGGCTAATTTCCTGGAGCCGCTGTTAGCAGCACTATTGCCCTTCGCTTTGCCCGACTTCCTCCACTGAGACAGGTAACGTTTCATCTTGAGTCCACGGTTCTTCCGCACTGGCCTTTCCCACACGTTATAATCTGGATCGTCTTGTTTACTCCGTGCTCTGCTTTGCACTTCAAAGTCTTCATCAACAGGAAGCTTCTTTTTCCTCCCACGGCGGTTTGGTTTCTTCTCTACCTCGCCGAGCACAGTCACTTGGCTGTCCTCCCCGATCATCAGTGTTCCCGACTGGCCATCGTGGAGGTCGCCTTCCATTCCACACCCACTGGCTTCAGTGCCTTCAGCAGGATCTGGGTCTGTGTCCAACTCTGTCTTCACCTCACCGCTGAGGCCGAACCACTGGGTTTGCCCACACGCATTGCTCCCGCTTCGCTCGCCGTACACGTCTTTGTTCTGAGATTGCACCTCCATCTCTGTGCAGACTGAATACTCAAGTCCTTCGCCATCCGTTTCCGTTTGTTCATCGACAATCACAACTCTTTCCACAGGAGGGAGACACAAAGTTAACAAGATTCCGCTGTCAATGAAAGATTCTGAAAAGAGAGTTCACAGAACTGGTTAAATTTAGTATTCATACGAAGCAGGCAACCTATACGATATTTTGTTACGTGCAAAACTAACTCCCGGATCTGAATTGAATATAAAATCCTTCCGCTCACTTTTAAAGCCCTCAACAGCCAGGCCCATCCTTAACATACAGAGCTGATTATCCCATATTTCCCCACTAGAACCCTGTGGTTCCAAAATGCTGGCCTGCTCTTGGTTCCAAAAATTTCCAAGAGCAGACAGGGGGCGGAGCTTCCAGTTATCAAGCTCCTTTATTGTGGAATCAGCTCCCTGATTGGTTCATGACATGAAGTGAAATGCTTTATTAATCATCATCTGCTGACACACACAATAAAATCGCGTTTTCACCCTAGAACAACGGGCCCTTTGAAACAACCACACACTAATACGTGCATCAAGGGGCCCCAGCACACGGAGAGGAAGTAGGGTGGAGGCGTGATCGGCGCACCTGGAGCCGTTAGCAGGGACGGTGCCTTGCTCAAGGGCACCTCGGCAGTGCACTGAGCCACTGCCGCCCATGAGACAGACACCATCTCTATGTTCAAGAGTAGACTAAAAACTTTCCTTCTTAACAAAGCTTATAGTTAATCAATACAATAATCAATATTCTGCCACAGGCCAGCATTGGTGGCTCAACATCACGACACTGAGCTCCTCCCTCTCACTCTGATTATTCATGTCATAAATATATGTAATCTCTCTCTATTCCCCGTAGTCTTGCTCTCTCTCTCCCTATACATCTCCTTGTTTTGACTATCCTGCGACCTGCCATTCGCTCCCTCTCCACCAACCCAGCCGGTCAGACAGATGGCCGTCCACCATGAGCCGAGGTTCTGTCCAAGGTTTCTGCCTGTTAAAGGGAAGTTTTTCCTTGCCTCCGTTGCCAAAGTGCTTGCTCTTGTGGGTCAAGTTGGGTTCTGTCTTTCCCTGCAGGTCTTTCCCTGCTACTCCTGTAAAGTTCCTTGAAATGACTTTCTGTTGTCATCTGGCGCTATGTAAACAAAACTGAATTGAATCTGTAATCCTTTCTGCTGACTGTATAAATTATGACATAATACGTGTAGCACTTTCTGTCCCACATAAAGCATCAAAGAGACATTCTGTGAGCAGGTCATTGATTTCGTCAGAAGCTCACCGATGTTCTCCAACCGGCTGAGATCTTTCTGGGTGCCCAGCAAGGTTTTGAGCTCATGAGATTGAGCAAACATTTCCATGCACTCATTCAGAGCAGATGAAGTATCCCTGAGCAGAGATGCAATCTGACAGACAAAAGGAAAGTTAATGTGGGGAAACTGATTCCTAGTTCTAATTTTACTGATAATCATTACACTGAAGTCTACCTGTTGGAGCGTTTGGGCAGGAAGGAGCTTCTCCAGTCGTGACAGAAACAACCACATCAGCGTCTGGATTGCTTTGTCATATGTGGGGCCAAAGTCTCCTGGGAAAACATCCTCGAAGAGGAAAAGGACGTAAATGACAACTCTAGATCCAAATCTCTGAACCATCTTTAGAAAACAACACTTAATATTTTGCTTCAACATGAACATCTACCAAGAAATAGTTGCTTCTCTCTTCCGGATCTCTCAGGAGGTTTTGGACAAGGCCCATGAAATGTGAGTCAGACACTCCTTGTTCAGCATCAGGCTGTAGTAAAAGACAGTTTAAGGTTTTAGTGCCCGGGAACCGGCGAGTGGAAAGTATTTGAGAAGAGCCATTCTCTTGTTGTACAGTCGTTCCTCGCTATACGAAGAACATCATTGTCTTATCCTAAATAAAACTAGAGACGACCACCATCCTCATACAATCAAAAAAACATCAAATGAAGACATGGTGAGAAGACAGATGGGACTTACACGACATAGTGCAAGTAGAAAACAGGCAACAAGCAAAATATGAAAACATGCAGGTCATCACAGCCTAAACTGAAGTATACGAAAGGATGAAAACATTCACACGCGAGATGATTTATATCGACTGCAAGTTGAAGCTCACCTCCATGCTCCACAGAGATTGGAGGTTCTGCATTCGGTCAAGATGTGGCTGAATGATCTGGAGGTCAGCAGTCTCCTCAGAGCGGCACAGCTCCAGGATCAGCTGCAATCAGGACAATAATAAACTGCCTGCTGATAAAATGCTGCCCAGAACTGCACAATCGTCTGAATACAGAATACAGCTCTGTGAAAGAAAGCACAGGCTTTGTATAAAATGTAAATTTATTAGTGACATCTGAAATGGTCTGGTTTTTTTGGGATGGTGTCGTGGGGAGGGGCGTGTCTCTGATGCTGGAAAAACCCAAAAGGAAACAAAGTAGAATGTAAAGATTTCCTCGATCATATATTTATTATTTATTAGTAACTGAAATAACTGAAGAGCTGACAAATGGTGTCCAGCTACAAGTACAGATACCTTCTTTTATCCCATCGTTTGGTTTGGTTTTCCACTCCGAAACGTAGCTTATCAAAGCTAATTCACCGGATAGAACATTTTTAATTTGTGTAGACCATTTCTGATCTGGCAAATATTCTGATTCAGTGTCAACACGTTGTTGTTTTTGTATTAATACGGTTGTTAACATGGTCATGTTTTTCAAAAATATATTTTTTGTTCAGTCATTTGAAGAAACAAACTTCCTCACCCTTGCTCGGAGACCTAAAATGAGTTCAGCCCGCTGCCTTGTGGATAAAAGTTGAGGTACAATCTCTGTAACCATGAAAACAAACTCCTCAAGTAGTCCATAATCCGAAACAACTTTCTGCTCCACTGTCTGCCAGATTGCTGCAGAGACGAGTCGAATCGGTGGGACCAGGAGCCTCAAGGCAGACAGAGGAAGAGAGCGGCCTGCAAACAAGGACAAGCATTTCAAGAAATGTCTGAAAGGATGAAACAGTAGCTTTTCATGGAAGAGACTGGTCAGATAAGCCTTTACTTTATGGTTGCATTTTTAAAAAATCCTTTTTTTCTTTTACTTAATGTGTCAAAACGTGTATATTTTCCATTCTCTCAAACCTGTTTAGAGCAAGTATTGCAAATTACAATCGTGTTCCTCTGAAACTGAAATAAATATCACAGGTTGTGACACGTTTGCTCTCAAGTCTGATCAGCAGTTTGAAGTTCGGACCACAATAATAAACGAGAGAGAGAAAACTAAAGTTACACACCACCTCCACCTCCTGCAACAGATTGTGTAAGTGTTTCACATGTCAATGAAAGCAAGTTGGCTTTGTATTCTAAGATACGCAGAAAATTAGAGGAGACAAATAGACATTTGACAAATCCTAATGGACCGTTACACCAAACTACATTTTGTTCAGGTCAGAAGAATAATCGTTTTGAGGAATTTATTTTATAAAAAGGCAAAACATCACACCAGGCATCTCCAAAGCAATGCTAGGTTAATAAACAGAATAAACCAAGACGTGTCTTTAATCCCTTGTGCCCTGTGATACTTTTCTATCTAGATTGGTCATGGTTTATGAAACCAAAAACTGTCGAGAGACTTATTTTAAAAAGGTAATCATCGCCATGTTATCAGAAATTCAATAAACAGACTTCAACACCAAGGGTACATCAAAGGCGGATTTCATGTCGGCAAATGATTAATTGCCCACAAATTACAACGATAGATATTTCGAAACATACACTCATATTCCCTTGCGCGGTTTGTTGGGTTAGTTCGTTAGAAAACAGCAGAAATGAAGCAGCCTGAGGTGGTTGTAGCCAGTCAGTTTAGCATTAGCAAAACAGTAACTTACATCGTTCTTATTTAGCATTAGCATGTTGCCCAAAACTGCCACTTGATGACTAATAACATTAATGGAGGCCTCATTATTATTTCAATTAGACTAACAGTTCAATACAATCTTAAGTCCAAGTCAAATTAAATGTTTTACGGACTAAAACAAGAAAGCCATCTCCGAGACAAAGTTAGCAATGACACTTAGCATAGGCTGCGTTGCGGGCTATGCTAACAAGCTAGCGTGTGTCAATACTCACCAGCTAACTCGGATATACCTCCGTCCATCCTGCGTGTCCACTGCAGTTACATTAGTTAGTGAAAATCTGTTCGTTACTCAACACGAGTCAAATCCTGTATTTTCGAGGCGGCTGTGTCCCGAGACCCAAATCACACGAGCAGATCTTTATGCGTCAACAGTTGCCTTCCGTTCCGGTCGGAATAATAATCCGATGGGAGGCAGGACCAGGCATCATTAGTTCCGCACCCCTCCCCTGTTTAGTCCTTTTCGGTGAAAGCTGTCTGTAAAATAAACAAACCTTCACCAAGCAGCTCATTTCCCCCTCCAAATTGAATTTACGGCGTCCACATGGTGATCTGGATCATCATTAAAAGGTTCTAAATTGTTCTTGGACTTTTATTCACAAAATAGCATTGTGAATGCATTTGCAGAAGATGCAAACCAGTATTGGGATCCATGTGATGGGGTTGTGTCCAGCTGCTGAATTCCATTCAATATTCACTACTTTGGACAACCGTTTAAATATAAATACAAAATTGGGACATCATTGTATAAAAAGGAAATAGAATGTGATGATTTCCAAAGCATTGAAATCCCTTATTTATTTGAAAGTACAGTCGTATAAAAACAACATATCAAATATTTAAAAAAAAAAAAAGTTTTTAAATGACTAAATTTTATATCAGCAACACATTTCAGAAGCATTGGTTCACTGATTGGTTCACCTGAAAGATTCTGCAGTGATACTGCATTAAAATCAGACAGGGGCAGCACAGTGGCACAGCGGGTAGCCGTTGTTTCACAGCAAGGTCACAGGTTCAATTCCAACTTGGGGTCTTTCTCTGAGGAGTTTGCATGTTTTCTCTGTGTTTCCTCTCACCACCAATATATGCAATTTAGGTAAATTAGCAATGTTAAATTGTCAGTAGGTGTGAGTGATTGTCTGTCTGTCTGGCGGCTTGTCCAGGGTGTACCGTGTATCTCTCGTAGACTGCTGGGATAGGCTCCAGCAATATCCGCTACCCGGATTTTGGATAAAACAGTCACAAAAATGAATAAATGAATGCAGATCGACCTGCTATCCATCCCTGTTTGTCCCCTTTCCCAGTGAGCACAATGCCGTATATCAGCCGGACTTCCTCTGATCTCTGCCTCATAGTAAACCGGCTTTCTAGTCGCCGGTTCGCGCAACAATTTGTTTTATAATTAAAGATTTGTCTGCAAGCCAGATGCAGCCATTGAAAGAGCCACATCTGTCTCCCGAGCCATAGGTTTCCGACCCCTGCTGTACACCAACGCTTACCTGACTGACATAAGCAACTAAATGCCACGTTAACCATCCATTTTGGATGAGAATTTAGACAAGGAATGAATACGTTTGGAAGAAAGGTTACGTCTCTAGTTCACAGTAGCGTAACAATAAAAAGGGCAACCACACAAAAATGTATTCCCAAAATGTCTTTATTGTGGTGGCATTATCATGCAAAAGCTCCAAAGAATTAAATGGAAACCTGAAATGTGAAAACTGAAGCAGATATTTAGGTCAGTGTAACAGAGTTTGCAGATCGTGCTCAGGGAGGTTTATTTCTATTAGAATTAGAAACACCTGGACACTCCTACAGACTCCGTCCACCGGAAACCAGAAGATAAAAATAAATACACTGGCCCCCCAAAATAAAACTGAAAGTCTCCAATTAGTGCTATGATTAACATACAGCACGCCATTAGCGTGTTCACTAATCTGAAATGAGTGAAAGATGTTTACTTACAGGTGATAAAATGTGCCTATTAGATAGGGAAGGTGGAGAAGCCATTTACAGTGACAAGAGTTCAATCATGTCCTTTCACACCAACCCTAACCAAGGCAACACAATACAGACTTGTATTGATAAGTGCAAGAGACTTGCACATCTAACAAAAAAAATGAACTCCCTTTTGTACAGGGAAACTTTAACAATGGTGTCTCCATTTGATTGTTTTCTCCTCCATAGGTTTGGAAACCAAAAATAGGCCGTCTTTATGCACGGGGGTGTATAGTAGCCCAAAATAGAAGAGCGAAGCATTTAAACTGATCACCATAATTATGAAGATTCAACCAATTATTCCTGAAATTGATTCAGGAAAAGTAATGCGCATTTATTTAGATGGCAAATACTACTTGGGTTAATAATATACCACCACAAGAAGTCCACTTGAATATCATACAATACCAAATCAGAGGCAATTTTACATCTTCAGCTCTTATTCTCCAATGTGCCGAATCTTCAGTAGAAAACATTTCTGGCATTTTTCTCCTTCGTTTATACAGAGTAAAAAAAAAAGTTAAGGCAAGATGCATCAAACAGAAATCAGAAGACTGCGGACCGGACTCTGCAGAGGTTCTGATCGCACTGATTCTGGATCAGAAGAAAGCCAGCAGCTCCCACTCGCTCTCTGTCTCAGGCATCTTACACTGGTGGGAGGGGAAGAGGAGGCGGCGGCGGAGGGTGAGGTGGCAGGGCCATCGGAGGTGCCCGCTACCACTTATCCTTCCCTTTGACACCCCTCTGCAAGTCTGCCAAAGCACTCCTCTTTGGCACTTAAGCTGGCAGACTCAACTTCTTTCCTTTCAGCACTGAAACGAGACAGGACAGCTTCATGTTCCACAGACCGGCCATTTCTGTGTCCCAAACTTTGGAGCCGGGTCATTTCTACAGAACGACAATGCTATAAAAGGACTCATTGCATGAGATTGCTTCTGTACGGCTGTACTCTATATTCAAGAACTTTGAGTCTGTACTGGACAGGTTACCGTGACAACAACAAGGCATTCCGTGTGGGTTTAAGAGCACATGCAGGAAGAGAAAGAGTTCCGCTCCGGTCTCAACAATCCACCTGACCTGGGATGCCTGTGCCAGGTTGAAAAACGAACTCCAAATCCATTTTCGGGAATGTAAATAAGCCCTTCTCAGTTTTTTTGGAGGCATTAAAGCAAATGAAATCTGATGTTGCCCCATCGGCTACTGTTTAATCATATAACCAGGGTTAGCAATAATACGAGAATCTTTCCCTCTCTGAAAAACCAGGTGATTATTTTTAGCAGTTATATTGTATGTAGTTCACAACCAAATGAAATTATTCTGTGGTGCTCTCTACACTGGTCTTAATTACTCCAGTACCAATGAAATCATTCACCATGGTGTCAGTACATCATCATCATATCAAACAAATGTTTTGATGCCAGGCGGGCCTTGGATTGTATTAAAATAGAATAATATTGATCTGGAACAAATATGGTAGGTCTGAATTTAAAGATTCATCCACAATAAGGACCGCTAAAAGATGGATCATCATTCAGTACCCAATCGACCAAGGTTGAATTCTAAAGCAGCAGCAGTCCATGTCTAACCGAGCAGTAGAGCGAACACAAAGGATGCAGGCCTTACCTTTTGTTACATACAAATAGAAGAAGTCACAGTAAAGGATGGTCTGGACCGCCCCTGCGACGATGGCGATCATATCGAAGAATCCCTCAAAGTAGAACCTCCATATCCAGTTGATGAGGTAGAGGGCTCTGTAGAGTCCCAGGAAGAACAGGTAGTGGGTGGTTATGGTCTCCGCCTCACCCGTCTTGCTGATCATGAAAAGCTGGGGAAGGATGGCCACCGACTCCAAGTAGATGGAGAATGTCCAAAGGATCTGCAGGAGAACATGCGCTGTGACCGTTTGACCTGCCCTCAGAAGGACAGCGTGCTACTCGTCTGGCTGCCATTTCATTTCTATTTAAAATCGTGTTCTTGGACGTACACATTAAACATTTAGCACATTAAAAATCTGCATTATCATCCACCAAGGATAATATGGATCAGAAGTGTCTGTCGGCCGAAGCCCGGTATCGGTACGCATCTCAACGCCCCGGTCCACACGCCACATGAACACTGGGACAAATGTCCATCATCAAATTTACAGATAATGAAAGACAGAATGATCTGTGGATGCAAACAGAGCCAGATGCTAAATGCAGGCAGATTATCAGCTGCACAGTAGAGTGTGTTTGTTCAGCATCTGACCTCCAGGGGGGAGAAGTCGTGATTAACCAGGAAGGCCAGCCCTCCAACAGGGACAACCAGGAACTCCACTCTGAAGGTGTCGTGGTTCCCATCATAAGTGGCCTTGAATTTAAGATAGATCAGGTACACGGTGGCATATGCACAGCCAATGTAGATAACCTGAAGGGCACAGACAAACAATTATTACGCACCAATCCCAGTACGATCTGATCTGATTAACATATGCAAATAAGTCCATACTATCGAGACCGTGACATGTAAACACAGTGCAGCGAGTAATGTTTGTGCAGGGGGGGGCAGGAGGACGGTCTCGCCCAGGTCTTCAGTGAAAACCTGGACCTCTGGTACTGAGATGAGGACCGACGCCCCTGCGGGTAATGCCTGGTGCCGGAGAGAAGACGCGAGTATTTCACCTTCATGCTGGTGTTGTAGAGAGAGATGAAGGAGGTGAGCAGGTCCAGGTAACGAGTGGTGAACACCAAGGCAAACAGGATCTGACTCTTCCCAGAAATACCTGTAAAGGACAGAAGAGGACATTTTAGAAACACCGTTCCTTGCCGGAACGGCCTGGGTGTTCTGTTTTTTTGTGAGTACATGAGTCATGGGCAGATATCACGTGAATACGGAGGCTTCATAACGATGATATCGCTTAACCTGTGACTTCATATTTTATTTACTTGTTTATTTTAGTTACGCTTTTCATATTTATCATTTGCAGGAGGAAACCGGAGAACCTGGAACCTGTGATTTAGGTCATCTGATTACTCTAAATTGTCTGTATTAGTAGCAGTAGTCTGTAGTGTGTGAGTGTGAGTGTGTGTGTGTGTGTGTGTGCGCGCGCGTCTGTGTGGCCGCACGACGTGAATAATCATCACTGTTTTCTCGTGGCACCGGTTCTGTTGCGGCTTAGTTTATTATTATTTAAGGCCGTTACTAAAGCTCAACCTGCTGCATCATTAGAACTCAAGGAACGAGAACTCTGTTGTCACCCGCCCGCAGAAAACAGCAGAGCTCGTTCACGGACACACGCACGACCGTGCAAGTGTCACATCCTGCAGTCAGACAGGCCAGAGGCAAAGGTCACTTTGTTACTATCATTCCAGTATCGCTGACAGAACTTCGGTGAACGACACGACGTGGAACCTTTGACCGGAACACAAAGCTCCATCACGGCAACGCACCGGAGGCACACGGGCGGTGACCGATTCGTGTCGGGGGAGTATCCGATCAATGCTGCCACGTCAGAAAGGTCCCGGGCCCGGCAGGCTGGCCTGAGGAGCGGAACGTGCCGTGTTGACCGCAGCGCTGATATACCGGAGCTCAGGACGGCCCTTACGGCCCTCCGGTCCCCCCCGGTGGTCGTACGTCACTGGCGGGGGCCGTTTCTCTGTCGAAGCTGGCTAACAAGTCAGGGGTTGCTAGCTGGTCATGACGTGTAATTCATGTAGACAGTGACATGTTGTTTTGTTTTAACATTAGCAAACAAACAGTCGCAATTGCTACGTGCTAGCTAGCTAACGTTAGCCGAAAACTAGCTAGCGAGCTGCAACTCCAGAATAAGTTTACGGAGCGACTCCTCTGCGTGCAGAAGAACATCTAGCGTTAAACTTAAGTGGCTAAAACGTGTTCTGTGTTTACCAGACGGGGGGGGGTCGGACAAACTGTCCGGGAAGGTGCGCTAACTTACCGGCACAAGACCTGGTTTTCCATATTTTTAGCAGCAGGATGATGATGGCTGCTAAATGAGACAGATCTCCGGTTAGCCTGAAAATGTTCATGTTTCCGGGAGGCCAACGCGAGTAAACAAACTGATGCGGTCTCCGCTAAGGATAAATTACTAACGCGACGCGGAGTCGAACCTCAGCGTAACAGTATTTCTGCTTTAAGAAGACGGGAAAATGGCGACCATTGAGCGACGTGGCTTGGGGGACGTGGCCAAAACAACAGCGCCCAATCAGAAAAGGGAAAACGTTTTCACACTCAGCCAATCAGAAGAGGAGGAAGCTCTGCTTTGCATAAATTATGACATAAAATGCGCCCTTCCTGCTGTGTGTGTGTGTGTGCGCGTGTGTGTGCGCGTGTGTGAGAGTGTACGTGTGTGTGTACAAGAAAACACATTGCAGATGTGGAAAAAAAACTGTTCACCACATCATCGTGAAAAAATAATGTTCACGTTTAAAGTGAGGATGAGTCGCAATAAACTACAGGGAGCCCAGAACTCGCTGGACGAAGCTTGAGTTCCGTTTAAAACCATCGTCAAGAACTGATTGTAAATTCAAACTGGTAATTCTGCACAATACCAACTAAGGTCACATTCATATGACATGAAATATTAAATCTGACAAATGCCACAAATGTTTAAGAATGGGAAGCCACTCAAGTGCATGTGAAGGCAGGTGAGCAAATGCTTTTGGTGATATAACGTATTTTGACTGCTGTGTCCATGTTTTCAGTTCTACAAATACCAAGCTATCTCAACGTCAAAGACTCCAGCACCAGAGTCAATAGCACAACTTATATTAAATTCATTGTTATTTCTATAGCGCCGCATCATAACAGAAAGTTATCTCAAGGCGCTTTACAGGTGTAGCAGGGAGAGTTCTGCCCTTGCTACTGGTTCCCCATTCATCCTGCAGCACTGAAAGCATTTCCTCTTTGACAGGGTGGTTTATTGTAGTCAGGTCCACAGAACCAGCATTTCATCTGGCCCTCAAAATAACAGGGATGTAGGTAATCAATCACTTTTTATTTCACGTGGCTCCAATAAGACAGGAACATCCACCCAACTCGTGTTGTTTGATTGTCAACATGTTTGGGGAGGGGAGGGGAAAGACAAGGCTTGGGTTTGTGTTGACCCAATATCTGGTTTTAGTCCCACATTATCAACACAATGTTAAATGTTGTTACTTTTAATGGCAATATGAACAACTGTGATACATTGAGTTATGACACCCTCCATCATTAATAAAAACATAGAATTAAAATGCAAGAAGCCCCATTCAAGCTGATTAAATCGAACGGAGGCACAAAAAAAGACATTAATAATTACAGAATGATGAAACACCAACAGTTAAAACACTTCCAACAAACACTGTAGGCACCTACACAGAACACGAGCCTACAAATCTATCATCTTCAGTTGCATTTAGAGGCACTGCCATCCCGTTCTTTACAGCAATATCACTGTCTCACAAGTCAGGCTGGTAAATGTTGGAACTGCAGTACCTGAGCTTCACCCCCGACTCAAAAAACAAAGGAAGCCTTTGAGAATTGCACTGGAATGAAGCCTGGCGTAAACCAATGAGGTGATGGCAACGTCTTTCTAAGTATCACGGTGCAGTCAACGATCAGACAGAACTACCCTCTGAAGCCTTAAGAACAAACACTGCATCATCAAGAACATAATAATCATTGTAGGTGTCGCCTTCACAGAGATATGGCAACCGGGTAACAGCCTCCACCTCAAACCCCGCCCTGCGGAAAACCTCACTGGAGAGGGCGGTCACTTGCTCCTCCCATGTTTTCCCTTTTACTTTCAAGTATTCTTTGGGACGCTGCCATCTGCCTCCTGGAGAAAAAAACAGAATGCTTTTAGATTAAATATTAAAGGCATAAGGAATTATATAGATAAGAAGTTCAGTTAATTTAATTCACAACTGACCAACTTCCACATACGGCTGGAATGGGATCACCGCTGCCAGGAGGAGCCTCCCTGTGACGGCAACCAGCGAGCTCCTGATGTCCAACAGGAGACGCAGGGGGTCTTCACAGCGGTCCAGCAGGTTCAGACAGCTGACAACATCGTACTGGAAACCAGTCTGCTGCCACTCATCTACGCTCAGAACTCTGAGTATGACAAGACAACAATTTGGGTTGTTATTTTAAAGGGTGGGAGAAAATACGCCTCGTAGCAGTAAAGGGGCATTATGGCCATGAATGTAATGTTTGACAACGTTATTCAAGTCTGCACGAGGTGACAGTCGTTCATAGTTGCCTTTTGTATGTTAATTAAGTTTCAGGATAACCACTAGCTAATGTTAGCCTGCTCTTTGTATGGAGATTAGATAGCTAACAGTTAGCATTCAGTTGATGCTGACATTTCTTTAGAGCCAACAACACACATTTTCCTGCCGTCAACCTCCAATGTTGTTGCCTGTATGACACAACAGGCTTTGATTTTAGATCAGTACAAAGTCAATCTCCCATCCCGAAATCCACTTAAACAAATACAGTCCACACGGATGAATAAAGCCAGATGGTATTTTCTTAGGAGGAATTAAAATATCAGTGTTGTGACTGAATGCATATTCACCGTTTTGTTTTTTTTGCTTGTAATGAACACAAGACAGACAGTTTACACCCCCCAGAATTAAAGCGACATTGAGAGTTAAATCACCAGTGCAGTCTGTCACTGATCTGCTGATGCATTATTGTTATTAGGACTGGTAGAACCAGGTAGGACTGGTATCAAATAACAAATGCATAATTCAACCTCGTCTGTGATTTTCCACTCACTTGTAATTCCTCCTCTGAAGATGCCACTTCATGGGTACCGAGACCTCGGTCGCATAGACCTCTCTGAAATAGGCTCCCATCACTTCTGTGACTCCTCCGTCCCCTGCTCCGAGGTCCAGGAGCCTCTCGGCCATCCAATCTGGTTCGATCCGGAGCAGACGTTGGAACTGCTCCGAGGACAACACAAACATAGAACCTCGACCCAGAAACCTGAGACAGACGGTACATCAGGGGAGGAGGCAGACAGGTGTAACACAGGCAGACGCGCGGCTGCACCACTCACCCGTTGATGGACGTGCGAGATACCAGAGGACTGAGGATCGTTGCTACAAAAGAATGGTAGAACTGCGTGAACAGCCAGGTTGACTTCTCCACGCTGCGCTTGAGGAAGTTCTGGGTGTCTGAGTCCAGGTTGCTCTGGACGAACAGGGGTTGCAATGATTCTCCGAGTAGGTCAGGAGAGCAACGGTACCACTAGAGCCATAGGAAAAAGGAAGTGAAGCAGAATTTCACAGAAAGCTACCCGAGGATCCTCTAAGAAAAGGCACATTTGTGAGCCGAAATGTCTTTGAACCGTGTGATCGAGTTGCCATTTTCTATTTAGCTCTTTGGATTACAATAATCTGGATGAAGGAGAATCTATAAAAACAGATCACACTAATAACGAGGCAAAAAAACATTCGTTTAAATTCCACAGTTTCAATTTATTATGAGGAACAAACTTCCATGATAAGGAGGACTGTTGTTTTGAGCTGTTTTGTTGGTTGGTGTTCTCTGACTGATGTCGGGGTCTACTTAGTGATCTCTTGTAAATCATCAGATTGCATTTAAAGAAATGCGACACTTAAACTATGTTTAGTCTTCACGTGTAGTTAGTCTTCAAACATGTGCAAATATCATTAAAAAGAAGCTTAATACTATGATTCTTAGCTAACCCTTACCTCCTGAGTCTCGGCCGCGTCGCCGTCGCTCAACATGCTCATTAGCAGAGACCGGGCCAGAGGACTGCGGACATACTTCCCGGTCCACATCCTCCGGACGGACAGCAGGAAGGCGATGTAGCCCAGAACCCAGGCTACAAAAATCAGTGTTCTCAGCTGTAGGTGACACATAACGCAGAACAACCCTGAGCAGGACTGCCGACAGACAGCGACAGTTGATGGAGCGAGCGGACTGGTTAGTGCACTAAGATGTAAATGACCTGTCCCTAAAGAAGGCAATGGCAGCCCATTTAAACCAACGCGTCAGCGCTCCGTCCCCGTTCCAAGCCAACAAACAAACAAACCTGAGGGTGCGGCGGCCTTAAGAACGCCAGCTGCTATTTACTCAACGTTTTAGCCCCGTCAAGGCATTGTCTCACTTCGTAAATAGCCTTTAAGCTGCGTTGTTCGCTTCCCATTATGACAACAAACAGACACTTCCGCATTAACCACACTTCCGGAGTTACCGTCAAATGTGTACCCGGAAACAAGAAGACAGCGTCACCAAAGATTATAAGGCCACCTGCCATATAACTGTACTACCATTTGGGGAAAATGTACACACCCATAATAAATTCCAAAAAGGTTTTATACACATATGTGTTCGTTTAGGTAGATACATTATTTGGTTATACTTTTTAGAAAAAATATATAATTCATAGTCATTCCCAAGAGCGAGAAAATCACTCAAAGAACGCAAACCTCCACCAAGCAGCTCATTCAGAATACTTTATTAATCCCAGAGGGAAATTCAGATTCCATCAGCGACATTGTGCCACTCAACCCTAACCCTAAGCAAACCTTCACCAAGCAGCTCATTTCCCGCTCCTAATTGGATTTACACCGTCCACATGGTGATCTGGATCATCATCAAATGTTCTAAATTGTTCTGGTATATTTATACACCAACCATGAAAAGTCAGAGTGAATCAAAGTTTATGTGTATTTATAACTGATATTTGAATCCATCAATCGGGATTTCAATTGACATTTTTTCCTGATGAAAGCATTAGTGACAAAGACTCTTGTGTTGCTGCACATGTCACGCAATGCAACAAAAAAATATGTGCAAGCTGCAAAGACAGCAGAACATGGCACAGCTTGTAATGTACTGTCTGTTCTCTTCTTTTTTGGGTGGAAATAACTCTCCATACCAGCAGGTGGCAGTAGTATGCAGCAGTCACCGTGGGATGTTGGAAGACCAATAATGCATGCACACTGTTGTTGTGATAAAGCTGCACTTACGCACCGACGCTTAAACCTGTTTTTCCAGATGGCGATGTCATTGTGACAGTATTCCTGCAATAGAACCATTGATCTTTCAGAGTTCACTTCTACTGCAGTCTATTGTTTGCTTTCCTCAGTTCCATATTTCATCATCCACTTATTCCATTTTAGTTGAACAAACAATCAGATTGAGTGCAGCCACCTATTCAACGTGATCATTGGAGGAAAACCTGCCAATGGCGTGGGACATAGGGTGAAAACTGGAGCTGCAGGTGATCCGGAATGGCGGCGCGTACACACGCTGCGGCCCGAGGCTCCCGGCTTTTCGTGCTTGTTTTTGCACTACTGCCTGTGATTCTCACTCTCTCTGTGTGTATATATATTGTTTCTTAAGAGAGAGAATTTAGTTTGTTATGATGTGTGCCTTAAGCCGTGGGCCTTCTCACGATTTTATTATGCTCGCATAATGACAATAAAGTATCTTGAATCTTGAATCACTGATGACCCAGCATTATCTGACCGGGTCCTTTATCACTGATGAATCCAGTAGATCTATCCTTTAATCAATCATCTGTCATGTCATTAATAAAAACTGGATAATATTTCTCCAGAGAGTGCAGCTAGGGAGGGACAGAGTTGGCGCTACGCTATCTCTGGCAGTTTAATGTTGTGATAATAAATAAATAAATTTTTTTGCTTATGTTTAAGTGTCTGGTAACAGTAACTGAGTCAGTTTGCAGAAATGGCCTGAATGTGGAAATTCAATAAACAGTGAACGATTCTAAATACAGACTGTCCCAAGGTGAGCTGCCAGTTTCTGCTATTAGAGGTAACCTTCATGCACCACAGGCTTGTATTTGAAAAGGTTGGTAGAAGTTTGTCTCCATGAAGAGCTCTTGTCAGCAGGACTAGAAGCTTTAATGGGCCTTTAAGTGTCTCTCAGTGTTTAGTTTACTCGGTCACATTCACCAATTACTCACACACACACACACACACACACACAAATCTCAGATACACAAATGACTGTGCTCAGGAGACGTAAAGCTCTAAGAGGTCTTCAGCCATTTCTCCTGTCTCCCTCGAGTAGAAAGGAAACTGAATGTGTGCGACACTCGTCTCTGTCCTGTCTCGCTCTCTGCTTCTCATGAATTACTTTTCTCCATCACACATTAAAGAACCAAAAGTCTAAAAGTGTTTTTGCTATCTTAAAGGAGTCTTAATGAACTTTATCACACAAATTTCTAATGTTAAGTTTCAAAGATCTTTGTCTCGTGATCAATGGTGTACAATGACTGACATTTCCTCAAGCTGAAGGTGTTGACGAGTCTGTGGTTAAATTGTCACTTGTGTATAATCAAATAAAGGTAAAACTAGGTTCCAAGTACGTTTTGTTTGGAACAGAAACCTCATTTAGCATTTAGACGCCGAGTAGTGCTGGATCACTGATCCCAGACTTGATTCTTTGCCGCGTCGTATTTCTGTCTGCATACTTGTGGACTATTCTCCACCTCCGTGTCTCTGAATGAAAAGGTCAATGCCATCCTGTATCTCAAACAGAAGAAGACAAAGTCAAACAAAGATAATGGTCTCCCGTTTTGTCAGCTCAAGCCTGAGTTTCAAAGACATGCATGCTGTTGATAACTTCGCCTTCATTTATGTCACTCCTGTCTTCAGTAGGGCAAACAGTCGGGGGCAGAGGAGTAGGGGTTGGACGCAGGAGGCATCTGACCGACAAGATGAGCTCCACCAACGGTAAGGCTGTGCACAGATTCGGTTAACTCCCGGAGGGACTGTCCGTGAGGTCCTAAGAGTGTCCCTGGGGAGAGCCTGCCAAAGCCTGTCCGTCTCTAGCCAGATTATTGTGTTGCGTGTAGATAAGAACAGGGGATCCAATAAATACAGAGATAGTAATAAAATATCTAAATACTTTAATAATAAAAAAAAATAACTATTGAGCAAAGCTCTAGCCAAAACGAGAACAACAGCCCTACTGGCGTAGAGGCATCACAAACCAACAGTAACCAAAAAACGTTGTCAACAGGAAATCGATTAATAATGCAAAAAAGAGGGCAGGCTGGATGTCCGCAAAAACCAACAGAAAAATCACATCCAAAACAAATATCCATCTGAAGGGAGCGACGGGCAACGAGGAACGGAGCGGGGCAAACAAAGACAGCGAGGCGAGGAAGCCGGACTTGCTGAAGCGAACCTGAAAGCATAATCTGGCACGGAAGAAAAGGAAATTGGTGTTTAAATAGAGAGTGGGTAATGAGTGGGATGAGAATCCGCTGCGTTCAATCGGACGAGGTAAAACATACGACCCTCGCAGCACCTCAAATCAAGCAATCTGTTTCAGTAGCAACTGATCAGAGCAAGAATCAATTTTATTTACACTGCATCAAATCAAAACCAGTCTTCTCGAGTCATCTTCCAAGAAGAGCAGGCCTAGATTATATATTCTTTTTTTATCTACAAAGATGCAACATCTCCTCTGTGAGTGAACACGTGGTGACGACAGAAAGTATGGCTCTGTATTTATGAATACGAAGGGAAGGGAGGAGCTAGTCTCTGTAATAAATACATTTTAATTTAATCAATCTGGTCTTTCATGACTCCTGCCAAGAATAGCCTTTATTTATCCATTCGAGTGTTTTGCTGTACTAACATCTTCTCCACATTCCTGCAAGTCGAGTTCACCCGCTTCACCTGAGTCCTGCCTCTCAGTCAGCCTCTACTCCACAGATACTCTGTTCAGTGGCAGGTTGTTGGTGTTTCAGCGTTCCTCGTTCCGTTTCGACTACCGATTCTGGATTTTATCTGCTCCTCATTGGATTTGTCTGTCTGACTGGATTACCTGGTTTTGTGAACTCTGTGTTTGCCTCTTTTTCTTGGCCTGTTGGTCTCGATGGAAGACTCTTGACGTTTGGCCAGCTAATAGGTGACCCCTGGACTTGACATTGCCCATGTAGCCACGCCGTAGCCTTCCTCATTCCTTGATCTATGAATGTCCTTTCCTGTCTCTGCGACTGTCACTGTTTTCTCAGGTTGGCTGAAAAAAGAACACGCCATTGTTCTTGCAACTCACATTATGCAGCCTTTGGAAACATCACCAAGGCGATAGCTTCCTGAAACCACATACATAGCAATGGCCCCCAAACCACTAAAGTAACCCCCCCACCCACAGGCCTTAAAGGAAGTAAAAAGTACCCTATGAAAATGTATAAATACTTCCTTAGGATTGTTCATGTGGAACCTATTCCAGGCTGTATGAGAATGTGGGCCCATTACCCAGTAATGAACTGATAACCTGCTTCTAAGACATGTGTGTAATGGAGCAGAGGCTTTTACAGCGCTGTATAGTCATCGCTTTCACTGACATCTAATATTTGAGACATTCACCTTATTTCCATGTTATTGCGAAAGTGTCAGGATCCTCAGTCTTTCTCCCCCTCGTCCCTTGCGTTTCCTGTCCCCCCCACACACACACACACACACACATGTTCTTGATGGTACCTCTCCTTCTCTCTGTGTATCTGTGTCTCCAGAGCATTGAGGTGATATTTCACCCCGCCCAAATATTTGAAAAGCAGCTCAATGCACTAGTAAAAAACAAACTTTAAACGCTCTGTGCCTCAATGAAGTCTTTTCTGTAATTCTGAGAGACAGCTAGTGCCGCTATTTCCTTTTGCTTAGACTCACAATCACAGTTTACTAGACACTAAGATTACTTATCCATATCCCAAATGCTGCCACAAGTCTCCCAACAGGTAGCCAGAGCAAGGTGTGTGGGGTTCAAGGGTCTGGACGAAAGCAAGAGATCTCGTAGAGCAGACGCTGTTTGCTTCTGGACTGTTACGTTGTAGCACTATGAAAACACTTTATGCATTTATAGAAGAAAAACGTCTAATCTTATAGCAATGAATGTTTTTCTTTCCTAGCAGCAACACACCTCCCGTGACGATGTCCTTTATATTGTTCCTTAATGTCACTTGTGCCTTAACAGCACCTTAATTGAGTCGGATGTTTGCAACATTTGGCCATAACTATTTATTATCCGTGTGTGCTCTGCCGGGGCAGCTTGTTTGAGCAGTTAATTGTTTAAATGGATTCTATCGAATTTGTATGGTGAGGCAGAAAATCCAGTGCTCTTTAAACTACCATGTGAATGCTTTTAAAACCTCCCTATCTCCCATTTGGATATGACCTAATTGAAAAGTAAATAGTACACTTGAGTGCCCCTATGAATTGGTGAGTGATATCTCCTTAGCTGCTGGAGGAATGAATCTCTCCGGTTAGCTCCCCGCTCCCGTCTTTTGTTTTCCATTAAATGGCTTCCCTCCTGCAGAAGTCTTTGTTGTTTCAGGGATTGATGTCTCGATGGGCATTCTTCTTCTGCACACATACAGTAAGGAGTTTCTGGGAAGCCGTGGTGACTGTTCAGGGGGTTGGTGGTTCAATACTTGCTGTCCAAATGATGAAGTGTCATTAAGCAATATATTGAACTCCAATTTGCTCCCAGTGTCCTTTTCATTGGTGATTGTGTGGATGGTAATGGCCTTGGGTGAACAGATGCTGTGCCTAATGACATAATATCTCAATATTGTAATCAATCATTGCATTATTGTTACAGAGAATACATTATCTGCTTTTTATTACAACAATGGGAAATCATTACATCAGTTATTGAGACACTTTAAATGGAATTAAGTGGATATTTTTATTGTATTATTAATCACGAGCTTCTTTCCGTTTTTCATCACTAGACATTCTGTTCATTAATGTGGCGCGTCGCCACCAAAGTGGAGCTGAAACACCGTCAACAATGGCCGCCTTGGTTCTACTGGAAGACATTATAAATGGACCAATGAGAAGAGAGCGTGTTCAGAGACGGGGAGGATGTACCGGCCCGTGATGACGACCGGCTCATCAGCCACTTCCGGTTCCTGCCGGTAATCCTCCCGGGACTGTGCGCGGAGCTGCAGCCGGCCTGGGAGCGCGTCACAGCGCGGACCCATGCGCTGCCGGTACCGGTACAGGTGCTGACCACACCGGGGTTCCTCTACCGGGGAAGACCGATCGGGACTGAGCCGAGCCCCGCCAGCCGTGTGGGACGGAACCATCCGCGTGTCCTCCCGGTTTATCACATTCCCACAATGCATCTGAACGGGCTGACGTTAAAGCGCAGTTTGCAGCGAGAGCCGGTGTTCCTGATGTCATCGGAGCATCAGCATATTCATCCATTCACGTTGGTCCCGTGGTGCGCATGCGCGCCCCCGAACACTGTCCCATCTTCACAGCATCACTACTAGTCAGGTTAAAGTTAGTGACTTGCTGTTTGCTGGTTGAAATGCAGCTTCAGATCTTTCTAACGAGCCCCTGATTGTCTCTGTGTGCAAAGAACTCACGTTAATAACTCCGTGCGTAAAGTGTGAGATGTCTCTATCAGCCTCACACGCACGCTCCTCTCGCGTTCACGGCTTTTACCGGAGGACAGCGTATATTTCTGCGCGCCTCCACTTCAGTTAAAAGTGTCTCCAACTTTAATCATCCGGTTGCGCAGCCATGGGACCATCACGCGCATGCAGGGGACATTTACATATGAGTTGCGCATGTAAATGAGGGCGTGGACAGGGCGGGGTTGGGTTCAGTTCCACGTTGATTGGGATGGCTGAAGGATTGGATTCATGTTCTCAGAGATCTGGATTTACGCCAAGTTTCAGCAGGAGATCCACGCAAGTCCTGATGCACGAGGCTGCTGGTGCTTGGTGTGAATGAGGCCTTACATTGAGGAGGTCAAATATGGACCAAAACACAACAGTCAATTTAGTGGGAAGTAATGGTCGTGTTTAAAATCTAATAGAATCTTGTTTTCCTATGGAGGGAAGCATGGTGGCGCATTGGATTCCTTCATTTTATACTCATGAATATAATTGATCACGATTGCAAGTCTTTAGAAAGCTGTTTGCCCCCCCCAGAGTACATGAGCCATGTTTGTTCTGTTTCAGCGCAAATCCGTACACGGTCAATTTAACTGCTAGTTTCTTGCACTGAAAGCTGTGCTCATGACTAAGTGGCCCCCCGCTAAAATAATTATTCTGTTAGCCGGATCCCACTCTGGGTGTCAGTGCACCGATAATGATCGATCTGCTACAGACATTAGTAGAGGATTGTGTCTCAATCAGAGAAGCGTGCTGGACACCAATGGCTGACGCGTCTTTATACCCTCTGAAAGGTCAAAGGCAGTGGGATGAATAAACTTTATGCTGCTCCATGCCTGCCCAGTCGTAGCTCAGATCACACTCTGTTTTGGGCTCGGCTCAAACTATTCTTTTCCTTTCTGTACATCTGTACATCCTGTATGACCTCCACTCATCTTTTACGTTTTGTCTGTTTACTCACAGAATATTTCACGTTTTTAATAAAGTTACTTAAGTGGTGGCAAATGAAATGGGAACGAGGTGAAATGAACCATCAGACCATTTCGTGACCTTGACCATCCCGTCGTTGCTTTATGCTCCTGAATAGCCATGTCTGTTTCTTCTTAGGCCCCTCTCCT
Source organism: Brachionichthys hirsutus (assembly GCF_040956055.1). Classification (NCBI taxonomy): domain Eukaryota; kingdom Metazoa; phylum Chordata; class Actinopteri; order Lophiiformes; family Brachionichthyidae; genus Brachionichthys; species Brachionichthys hirsutus. Next base: position 8,683,428 of record NC_090917.1, on the reverse strand, counting down.
TTCTGTCTCTCTCCCACTGCGTCCCTGTGACTGCTGGTGACACTAGTATTGACGTACGCCGTGTTTTCTCTCATTAATTTATCAGTTGAACGCGGGAGGGAGGCCTCACTCGGGCAAGAGATAATGGCTTCCATTTGGCCACGGTCAACAGTCAACACATTCCTCAGTCGTTCAAATATAACCACACATTAACTTGTGTCCACTAATAACAGACACAGAGAGAGAGAGAGAGAGAGAGAGGATTCAGGCAAAACAGAGGGTTTGATCCAAAAATCTGTTTCGTTTGTTCCAGAGTTCAATACCAAATGATCAGATTTAGAATTTGGAATAAGAAGTGCAGAGATGCATCAGGATGTCATCCAGGTATACATGAACAAATGAGTTAATCATGTCCTGCAACACGTCGTTAACTAAAAGCACTCGGAGAACGCAGACCTCCGCCAAGCACCTCAGTCTCCCTGTACTGTGATTTACACCAAATGTAATATTTATTTATGGTTTCATGGTTAAGGAATCTAAAAATATATCCCGGATTCACATTGATATCATTATTAGTTTAGAAGTTATGAAGCACACTTTCAGTAATGGTGGATTCTTCTGGATCCAGATCCAGAGCTTTTGTCCTCTGCTAATTCCAGCATCTTGGTGAAGGCAGCAGGAACAGAATCCTCCTTTGAGGAGGTAATAAGAGAGACATTATTGAAAGGTCCAAAAACTAAATATTTTATGTGAATATTTACCCTGATTTCACCTGGATCTGTCTCCTCAGGTATTAAAGATAGAACTAGAGAATACGGAACGACACGTAGAACAGGAGAACCTGTAAACACTGAGGAACCAGAGAGGATGTTCTGGCAGAGAACTGTCCAGAGAGTCAGCTGATCAGGTGAGATGTGGAACAGGTGCGTCTCGTTCAGTTCAACAATGCCCCCGCAGCTGTGCAGGGCAGAAATCAACCTGCAGCAACAGTCGCCATAGCAACCCTCACAGATGGGGTTTTAATTAGCGGTGTAAAATTATCACGCTAATTGTGATGAATTAATTACAGTCATATAAGTGCTTCAAAATACGAATACAAAAAAATTAACATGCTAAAAGCGGCCAAGACAACATCAAATCATAGCAGCAGAACCTCAGCATCTTCATCTGCTCCACTTCTAGCTCCGCCTCCTGTCTTGTCCTCAGAGCCACTGTCTCTAAGCCGTCCATCATGGCCGTCCTCACCACTGTCTCTAAGCCGTCCATCATGGCTGTCCTCACCACTGTCTCTAAGCCGTCCATCATGGCTGTCCTCACCACTGTCTCTAAGCCGTCCATCATGGCCGTCCTCACCACTGTCTCTAAGCCGTCCATCATGGCTGTCCTCACCACTGTCTTGTAGACCTGTCCCTTCGTCCTATCACAGAGCACACCTGATACTTTCCTCCCCCCGTTCCAGCCTGCCTGCGCACGATTCTTCACCTCCTTTCCACATTCTCTCCATCACTCTGCTCTGTTGACCCGAGGTACCTGAAGTCCTCTCCCTTCTTTACGTCTATTCCTTGTAGCTTCACTGTCCCCCCTGGGACCTTCTCATGTACACACATGTACTCTGTTTTACTCCTGCTCACCTTCATTCATCTCTTTTCTAGAGCAGACCTCCACTTCTCTAGATTCTTCTCTACCTGCTCTCTGCTCTCACTGCAGATCACAATGTCATCTGCAAACATCATATTCAAAGGAGCTTCCTGTCTCACCTCATCTGTTAGTCTATCCATCAGCATGGCAAACAAAAAGGGGCTCAGAGCTGATCCCTGGTGCATCCCACCTCTACACTAAACTCCTCTGTTACTCCTGCTGCATACTTCACTGCTGTCATACATGTCCTGAACCACTCTGACATACTTCTCTGCCACTCCAGACTTCCTCATGCAGTACCACAGTACCTCATGCAGTACCACAGTTCCTCTCTAGACACCCTGTCAGGCTTTCTCTAGATCTACAAAGACAGAATGCAGCTCCTTCTGACCTTCCCTCTACTTCTCCATTGCTCTCAAATCAAGAACTTATCAAATGTCCATTTGACAAATATGATACAAATTGCTCAAAGATTTTCCTGAAATACCAGCTTATCTTTTCTACTTGTAAAGCTGTAATCTCAGTTTTGTTTTATCTATATAAGGATGGCATCATGGATGGCATCACCGTGCTTACATCAAGAAACAGCGGGATGGAGTTGTGACCTCTTATCAGTCGCCACGATGCCATTTGTCTCACTAACAAGTCAGTGACTGTTTTTGGTTGTTAGAGAGCTTGAATGTCTGAAATGTTTCATCACACATTGAATAGCTCTTTCAAGTTGTGTGTGTGTGTGTGTGTGTTTGAATTGATCCGATCAGCGGGCACTTTGGAATCAACTAGTCATGTGAAGAATATTTCACCCGCCATCTGTGTGTGCAATGCTTCGAAATGTTGACTTTACTTTGTACAATTTGCGAACTGTTACACAATCCAGAGGCTGGGATCAATGTGCGTACTGTTGGTTTTGGAATGGCCTTCTGTGTGATGCCATTGAACCTTCGTAATATAACTCAAACAAGGCTGTGACAGCGATTAGCTTTAATCCTTAAACATCACATTTAAATCAGCCCCTCACTCCGTCGTCATCTTCAACAACTCTCAACGATTGTCCTCATCGCTTCCGTTAAAATGTACTGTGAAGATCCTGGACGATCATACAGCTGCCACCTTCATGCGGTCCCGACCATCCTGAGGGTTCGCTCAATCATTAACCTAATCTACTTACAGAAAAAGTCCTACTCACAGTGTTTACTCGAGAGCTCAATGAGAAGCTATCTGAAGTCGAATGTGGTGATGGGCCAACCATTAACATGGACTAAACTGTTTGCTAATCTCTGGTTGCCTTTGAGCCCTTAGAAAATCAGAAGAATGGAGAGCAGTGGTTTGGTTTGCATCTGTAAATTCAACCTCTCCTTGGGGGTGACCAGGTTGGACAGGATTAGAAATGAGACAATAAGAGGGACAGTGAAGGTTAGACGTTCTGGAGACAAGGTCAGAGAGACCAGACTTTGATGGTTTGGACATGTCCAGAGGAGAAACGGGGACTATATCGGTAGAAGGATGCTGAGGATGGAGCTGCCAGGGAACAGGTCTAGAGGACGACCCAGAAGAAGAGACATGGCCGTAGTGAGGGGGGACATGAGAGTGACTGGTGTTGGGGAGGACGATGCAAAGGACAGGGTGAAGTGGAGAAGGTTGCTTTGCTGTGGTGACCCCTCACGGGACAAGCCGTCAGTTCATCGCAGGGTCATCCTATATTCTCTGGTTCATCCATCCATCCATCTTCAACAGTCTCAGCAGGGACTTCCAGACCTCCCTCTCCCCAGACACCTCTTCCAGCTCTTCCAGGGGGATACAGAGGTCTTCCCAGGCCAGCCGAGAGACACAGTCTCTCCAGCGTGTCCTGGGTCTTCCCCAAGACCTCCTCCCAGTGGGACATGCAGAGAACACCTCGCCAGGGAGGCATCCAGGAGGCATCCGGAATAGATGCCCCATCACCTCAGCTGACTCCTCTTGATGTGGAGGTTCATATTTATATCTGGTTCATTTTTGTTATTTATGTTTCCTGTTTTAATTTATTATTCACCCATTTTTAATCTGCACATGTACAGCACTTTGTATGGTTGTAAAGTGCTTTATAAATAGAGTTGAGTTGAGTTAATCAAATCATTCAGAAGAAGAAATCTCAGTCTTCGAATGTAGATAAAAGCGTATTTCAGTCTCGCGCTTTGGTGCAGGCGGCTGAACGAACTGGTGTGATCTCCATAATGCCCACTGCCTGCATAGACTGGACAGGATGTGTCTACATTCATTCATTCATTCATATTCCAACCGCTTTGTCCGTTAACGGGTCGCAGGCCAAGCTGGAGCCTATCTCAGAAGGGCGAGAGGCGGCGTACACCCTGGACAAGCCGCCAGTTCATCGCAGGGCAGAATTTTTACATACATAGTCCATTTTTGTTTTATCATCAGACTATTCAGGATGTACAAATATATTTGGCTATTATATATTGGGCAGTTTTCTGTGCCACAGATTTTCTATATTATGTTTCTGGATGTTTTGAAACTTCATCAGCCATCATATAGTTTAAGTAGTTTTCTTTCAATTCACTGTTCTATAAACATGAATATCCAAATGCTGTTATTTCCCTTGTAAATGCTAAAGAAAGACATTTTGTTGTTTACAAAAAAATTATCTCACTTTACAATTTTTACTTACTCAGTTTAATAATATGGGATTCTGACTCAAGCCCCATCTATTATTATATTTTAAATGATGAAAAACGACTTCATCTATTTTCATGTCGTGAGTAAATGAGTCAAATTCCAGCTGGTCCTCACTTAACAATGGAGTTACGTCCCACAGACCCCGTCGCTAAATGATTTCATCGTTAGATGAAACCCCCGTTGATTGGCAACTTGGCCAAGATTTTGTGTGATAAAAAATGTTATACCCTGCGATGCGCTGGTGACGCTTCCGGGGTGTACCCCACCTCTAGCCCATAGAAAACACACGTGACCCACAAGGCGGCTAAAGCAGGCATTAAACTGAATGAATGAATGAATGAACTAGAGCGCAGACCTCCACCGAGCAGCTCGTTCCCCTCATAATTAGATCTACACCATCCACATGGTTGATCTGGATCAGCATCAAAAGGTTCTAGATTGTTCTTGGTATATCTTTATACACCAACCATGAAACGTGAATCAGAGTTGAAGTGTATTTTTAACTGATTCTTGAATCCATTAATCGATTTTAATGTTACAATGTAATATTTGTTCCTGCCTCCATTCTGGATCTGATCCAGATGAAATTCGTGAATGTGTAGGATGGGGATCCTACATAACACCCGCCTTGGCAGAGGTTGCATACGTATATTTATACTGCACATATGTACGTCCTCACTCACAACTCGGCAGCCAGCGCATTCTGCTCATCGTTACGGCGATTCCTTTGCCACTAAACACACTTTTAAATTTCCGAAAGCACGTCGTAGCTCCGAATCGTCCTTAAGCAGGGACCATCTGTACCATAAAATAGTTTATTTATAAGAAGGAACGAATTTAATGAATGATTGAATGATTTTTTTTTTTATTTCAGTTCATTTTTCAATGAAACAAGGACAAAGTACAAAAAAACACAATCATACAAAGGCTTTTTACACTGACGAACCAAAGGGGGTCGTTTGAAGCAAAGGCTCATTTATAACCTGCTGCTTTTACTCACTAAGAACCTTGCCTACTTCTATTAGATATCAACAGCAAGAAATCATTTGTCCTGCGTTGATTATCGCATGAAGGCAATGTCTGCAGGAATGAGGAGCACCGAAACATCTCGTCCCACAGGGCTGGTGTTTTAACAGCGAGGGAAACCGACACAGCAGAATATATGCAATAAGACACAAATGGAAACGGTAGTCCATTCTGAACGGCAGTGGAAGGAACTAGTCTATTGTCCCGTCTTTCATTCTGTAGTTAATCAAAGGCGTCGCGTAATCATCATCCTCTCGGCATCGAGCTGGCAGCCCGTCTCAGAACGGTCCAGTGTGGACTACGCATCATGCTCGATGTCCAGCTCCTGGTCTGTATCATCTGACACATCATAGTCCAGCTCCGTGTGGGGTTGCTCTGCAGACACAGAGAGCACGCAGGGGCCCGTTGGCCCCCGTTGGCCCGCCGGGGCCACGTGTCTCTGCTCCGGACTCTGGATCCCAGAAGGCTCAGTCGTGTCTCCTGTATTATTCCTCCCTGCAGAACTGTCGTCCTCCATCTCCACCTTACCTCCCTGTGGATTCTCCTGCAAATGAAAGTCGTTTTTGGTGTTACGGGGGCCGTGCTGCTGGTCCTCGACCCGCCATGGGTCTCTTCACAATCTATCTAAATCTCTCACCTGTTTTAGTCTTCGCCACTTTGCTCGTCGGTTTTGGAACCAGGTTTTAACCTAAAAGACAAATCACAAAGTGAAGCAATCAGAATAGCTTTTTGATTTTGATTAACTATAATCTATTTTAAAGAACCACAGCAGGAAATACGGATGGAAAGAATCAAACTGCAGAAATAGTTGAAACGAGATGCATAAGCTACCTAGCCACCACCCGCTGTGCCTCGTCTGTTTAATTTAATTAGCTTCCTGTAACGTCTACAGAGCTACGATGAGGATGATGCAATAGTGAGACCAGTCATGTTTTATTTGGCAGAACATTGTCGGCACAATTCTCTGTCGTGTAATTTTAGCCTACCTCACATATTCATGGTAAAAACCAACAACTGTGGGGGCTAACCTTTGAATTGATTATTATATTAGTTGTAGGACGCCATCAATCCATCGATTTTTACCTCGTTCCGCCGGCGCTGGGTTTGTCTGTCTGTCTGTCTGTTAGCAACATAACTCAAACGTTACAGATGGATCTGGATGACATTTTCAGGAAATGTTGCGAATGTTTCCAGGAACAGATGATTACATTTTGGTGATGATCCAGAAGAGATCCTGGATTCTGGATCAGTTTGAAATGCCCATTAAAATTACAGTCAACGGAGATTCAACATTTGTTCCTCAATATCTCGGTTGATTATTGATCAATGTTTATTTGACACAGTAATGTAGGGCGGGGGTCTCTATCTCACCACCGAATTTCATCTGGATCAGATCCAGAATGAGGTCAGGAAAAATATATATATAATTTTAACATTAAAACGCATTTATGTATTCAATAATCAGTTAAAAATACAGATCAACTCTGATTCACTTTAACTTTTCATGGTTGGTGTTTAAAGATACCAAGAACAATCTAGAACCTTCTGGTGCTGATCAATGTTCCCTCTAATTTTTAATGCGTCTGAGCAAACACACAGACTCCCTTAGCAGTCCCTTGGACAACTTTGAGCAACATGATAGTAATACATTTTATTTTAAATGCACTTTACATTTAAAAGCAAATCTCAAAGTACACAATAGTATGAAAATAAATAACATAAAAACAAGTGATAAAAATCAACAAAAATAAAACAGATAAAATCAACAAGGAACGGATGTGTGTACTGGAACTCCGTTTAAATGGCGTCTGTTAGATGCGCAAAAACATGTGAATCTCATCATTAGCCGGAGCAGCCGGTCACCGGTCACTGACTCACCGTGGAAAATAGCACGGAATGAAGTTTTACGTGTTTATCTTATTTTCAATTTAGGTTGGATTTTTCTTTTTGTGCGAAACGTAGATTTTCGCTGCGCAAAGACCGTATCAGCTGTGCGTAATTACGCACGATCGCAACTTCGAAGGAACGTTGGTGCTGATCCAGATCACCATGTGGACGGTGTAATGAGCTGCTCGGCGGAGGTCTGCGCGCACATTCACGCACAACGGACGCTCTTATGCTTCATCTGGATGAAGCTGCGTCTCTATCACGCAGCTGAGTCGTCGTTTCATCCTCGGTCTGGTTTCATTCTTGAGTAATAAAAGCGGGAACAGCTCGAAAATAGAAAGCTCTTCCTTTCTGGCGTGTTGCGCAATTCATTTTCAGTCGCGTCTCATTTTGAGCAGACGAGTGAAACAGAATACAAATACACACAAATAACACACACATGTACACACAAATAACACACACATATACACACAAATACACACAAATAACACACACATACACACACAAATAACACACACATATACACACAAATACACACAAACACACATCCCCGCATGTTCACCCGGTTGATCCACTTTTGTGGAGGTCTTGAACTCCAACTCCCGTTTCCTGATATTTTTTATTTCGTCAATGGACAAAAAACAGACACAAAGACGCGCGCACGCGCACGCACACACACACTAACGTCCTGTGTGAATAAAGTGAGTAATAATGTAAATAACCCGCTGACGTCACGGACAGTCACTGTACCTGTCTCTCGCTGAGCTGCAGCATCTTGGCCAGACGCTTCCTCTCCGGAGGTGAGAGGTACTTCTGGGTCTCGAACTTCTTCTCCAGCTCGATCGTCTGGTCGTTGGAGAACCGAACCTGGCCGCCCTTCCTTTTATGTAAGGGCCGCTGGATAAAGGGCGTCCACAGCAGAGGCTTCCCTTTAGATAGGGGGGAAGCAGGGCCGAGAATGAATGTGACCTTCACACCTGCTCGGGTCCAGATGCCCACTATGGCACCATTCATTGTGGTGCAAGCACATGATGAAGGTATGAATTAAAATAAAATAAAAAGATGCAGCAGTGATGGTCAAGATAGAATAAATGGCAGCAAATAATATAAAATAAATACAACATAATTTAAATTGTTCAATGGGTTCGTTGGAAACACAATTGAAGAGATGTGCGGATGTAATCAGGGCTGTTTTTGTCTTGTCTGGTTTCCCCTGCTGTTAATGGGCCGCGGCGAACAATGGCCGAGCCGCCGGCCTGCTGCAGGCCGCCTCTCAGGAAGGTCGTGACAGAGAAAACTATGGGCAAATATCCGCTGCATGCTTCCTGCTTTGTGCTGTGATTATACACGATGACATCCAACAGGCGCGCATGTCCTCACTTACACAATGAGAGGCTCGCTGCGGTCAAAGAGCTTCTTATTGCTTCTCTTTTCCCAAAAGTGACGTTTTCTCAAAACAATCCAAAAGAAATGGCGAGAAAGGCACTAAAGCTTCTAATAGTTAGACAAGATCGATTATTGAGCTGAAAGATAAAGATGAAAAAGACATGCCTTGTTTTATACTGTTAATATAAGTCTGGTCCGACGGCATTATTCTAAAACCTCGGAGTGCATTATAATTACCTTTTACATATAGGCTCGAGAAAAGCTATAAAATACGTGGCTTGGGAATTAGAGTCCGTTTTCAATACAAAATCATCATTAAAGGGAAGTTTTAGTCGACATGGATGTTTCAGGCCTAAATAAATACTGAGCTAAAATCTGGATCATCATTAGAATTCCTGAGCAGGTTCCGGTCAGATTTCTTTTTCCATTTAGCTCCAGAAGATTTTATAATTTAATGTTTTTGTGTGACTTGTTATTAGTTTAATAAAAAAAAAAGAAGCTATTAAATCTATGAAATATGTATAAATGTAGCAAAAATAAATAAATACAAATACAGCAACACATAATAAAAAATAGTGTGTAGATTTAGCAGGACAGGGACGGAGTTACCGTGAATTTATAACATAAAACCGTCAGATCTCTGCTCCATGCAGAATTAAAATAAATCCAAATGGTCCTCAGAGAGCAGCGACGGACAGCCTCGCTATGCAGGTGGATTTCCTAAAAGTTTTGCAATTTGTTTTGCAGTTTTAAAGCTTTTCCAAACTGTGCTAGAAACTAATTTAAGTGTATACTGGGTAAACGCACAAAGGTGAAATACATAAAGATAAATCTATGCGCGTGTGTTTCAGGAAAAGAAAGTCACCTGCAGGCCTTCGCGTTATTTTATCTTAAAGCCCTTTATCTTAAAGCACGCATTACTGCCAGGAGGAAACCCGAAATAAACAAACAATTAGATTATACCGCACATTTAATTTGCTCTAACATATTAGTATAATTGTTTGACTTTAAATTCCACATTTGATTGTGGTTCTATTTAAGCCGAGTCTTGATGCACCTCTTATCCCTTTATTTGTCCATTCTTGAACTTTTCTAAATCTGCTTCTTCTTCTTCTTTCTTTTTTTTACCATCTCTGCTCAGATCCCATCAGAGTCGCCTTGTTTTTTGTTTTATTCTGCTCACTCCGCCAAGCGTGCAGAAAGTCAGCCGCACATCCTCGCATGCAGGTCGGGCAGAGGAAGTGCCACAATATGTGAAAAACGGACCCCGGGCTATCAGAAGCCGAGTGTTTCCTGAATGTGTCTGTATTGAGGATGTCGATAAAATAATCAGCAGTGTGCAGCGAGCTCCCGAGGAAGCGGCTGGCCGGGGGGGGGGGGGGGGGGGGGGGCAGGAAGGCATTGGACGGCTTCTGAAACCAGATTTACTCCTATCGGCTTCCGCCACGAACGGAAAAGACCTGGCCCGTTGAGCGCAACACAAAGTCAGACTGTCACTTTGTTCTGGAGAAGGTGTCACGTTTCAATCCCAAACGGTCTCCGATCGAATCCAACAGTTTCAATCAATACTTCAGCCAAACCCTGAGTTCTGATTCCTCGTGCTTGGCGCGCCACTGGTGGCAGAGTTTAGGCCTGTCGGTCCAAATATTCAACCGGAGACCTAAAATAATGTTATTATTGACTCTAATGCACCCCAAGATATAGTCCCTGAAAAATAAGGAATAACACGATAGAGATAGATAGATAGATCTTTAAAAAACAATCCTCAAGAGTATATGAAACGGCGATGTACGGGGAATTCTGAGAGAGAGAGAGAGAGAGAGAGAGGGATTCGTTGACATGATTTAGAGTGCAGCTCGTTTTAGTCATCATGCGTTGCTGCTCTGATGTTTCAGAACAATGGAGTCAGGAAAAGAGTCAAGGTTACATGTTACCCCCATCCCAACACACACACGCACACACACACGCACACGCACACACACACACACACACACACACACACACACATGTCAGTCACGATTAAAACGTGAATCCTGTGTCTCCATTAGGGGCTGAAGTTTGTTTTGAGTTTAAAATGTCTCAACGCGACAATGAAAACATGCAAAACAGGATTTACAGAAAGTTTTGTCAAACTTGCCAAACTCACCCAGACAGTCGTGCCTGAGCAGCGCGTGCGCGTACTCGCCCATGGAGCGGTGGTGCTGCTGGTGGAACGGGTAGAACGCGCCCGCTGGGCCGTACGTCACGGCGCCGTGGGCCAGCGTCGGGTGGAGCGGCGTGGGCTCATAAATCGGTGTCCGGTATGGATGGATGAGACTCGTAAAGGATGAATTGGGAGACGGAAGCGACGACGCGGGGACGATCGGAGCGGAGCAGGACGCGGCGCAGGACGCGGAGGGCGAGGCGGCGGCGGCGGCGGCGGCGCTCATCCCCAGAATGTCCTCGATGTAAAAGGGCGTCGGGGGGGGCGGCTGGGTGGGGGTCGGCGCGTAAAGCGGGACGCTCATGGCGTCGCTGCGCACTGGAACTAAGAAGAAGAAGAAGAAGAAGAAGGCGGCCCTCCCCTCTCCAGAGTCTTCCTCTTTGTCGGAACTATCAGAAGATCTTATTTACATGCTGCGAACAGCTGGAACTTCTAACCCGACTAACTTTTAACCAGCGCTAACCCGACTAACTTTGGACTAACGAGTCTTTCCAGGCTGCGCGGAGACGGTTGGGGCTCTGATGTCCATCAGCGCGCCATGATGGACGGACTGATACCCGCTCCGACTGCTGGGGCCGTTATCTAGCCGCAGCACGCAGAGGGAGGAGGACAGCGGACCGCCGACTTCCTGCAGGTGGGCCGCCGCGCGCTCTGATTGGCGCGTTCGGCGCTCCAATCGAGCGGCACGGCGATCAGACCGGAGGGGAAAGACTGTCCCCCGAGAATCCGTCCCCGCAAGTAATGACGTGGAAGAGGTCTCAAACAGAAGCAGAGACGGTTCCGGTGATAATTAAAAGAGAATTCAACACAATTCTGTCATATCTTCTTTAAAACAAACGGAGTTCTGCAATTCTGAGCAACAACCCGGATCCTGAAAAACGGACCTTTTTCTGCTAATCTTGAGACAGACTTTTAAAAAGGAGCAAGAATGAAACTTAAAACACAATAAGGCTCTAACTTTGCTGCATTCCAATTTACAAGAGGCCCATTAATGACTTATTGCAGTATAACAAATATTGTGGTATTTAATGCTACATTATATGTTGATTTTTTTTTTTGAGTTTAAAAGCATTATCAGCAAAATATGTAAGGCACAGACGATAAACATAAATATATTGCTCCAGATAACATGCTGGATTATTAAAACAGCCACTGGGCCTCGGCTCAGTGATCGATATCTTTATCTGTTAGCCAGCTTCTATAAGAATTAAAAATCATTTGTAATATTAGTTACTGGGTTTGAATGTTCAGTGATGCAGAATTATTTATGTTTTCATGTTTTAATATCACATCATTTAGCATAGAGGCGTCCAAACATGTTCAGAATGTTCCTGTCACGAATAACGAATTCAGATTCCAGTCCCTGATTACAGTGTTTCATCTGCGTGACCAGCAAATGGGCTCAGATTGATAATATCTAATAAAGGGAATCAAGCAATCAAGGGGAATCGATAATAAGTCTTTTATACCGAGGTTTTCATCATGGCAGGTTGTTGGTTCGATTCTGAAACCAGGAGATGTGGGCTGATGAAATTTACATCTTTAGTGTCATTAGGTCACGCAAAGCGTGTTTCACTGATCTGAACGTTTAAAATACCCAAAATGTTGCCTATAGTCGCTTCAACATGCGCGTCGGGACCCTAAACTCCAATAGAGGAAGACATCCAGATATGACCTCTGGTTTTACGCGCGATCCATGTGTGGCGTTGGGAATATGGGGCCGAACGGTCCGACCTTTGCCGACAACGCCACTTTAGGACTTGCAACCTAAAGATCTATTTAATTCGCCCCGTTGGTCCCCAGCACGTTTCAGCGGGTTTCCCCACCCACAGGTCCGCTCACAGTGATGACCAGCACGGCATTAGGAATCCAAAATATTTATTTAACGCTCTAAAAACTTCCTTAAAAACACTCTATGAACAAAACTAACAAAAGAAAAAGGAGAGACAAAGCTAACAAATGAAAAGGAGAGACAAGCAGTGACAGTCTACGACCAACCTGCCCTCGAGACGGGGAAAACGTAAATGAGGACCTGGAACGAGGGAGGGGAAGCACCTATATACGCCCCCCCCAATCAGTGGTAAATGGGCCACAGGTGCTCCCTCCCACACCTGCCTGCCCAATTAACCCCAATCATCCGGTTACGCGCTGCGCCCCGCGTCCTGCAGCGCGCCGCTGAACGCCGACTTGGACTCTTTGCGCTCTCCCTGCACCACGTCTCAGCGCGATCGGCCCGATGTTTATGACTGGAGATGTTAATCGATTGAATGGCTCACTTAGTGCGTGTTTATCCGCTCACGCGTTTCCGCAAAGTGTTAACCAATAACCGATGACTTCTCTGTTCCAGAGCGCGGCCGTGCGCGCCGCTTCCAGGCTGCAGCTGCGCGTTATGGCCCGGCGTGACCGTTTATTGCCAGACTTCGTGCACAAGTCACGATTCGGCGCCGCGTCTCTCTGATAACGGAGCTGCGCCACAAACAAGGCAACCCGCTTCGATTTTCGGTGCGTCTTTTAAGCACGCGACCCAAACGGGCAACTTTCTAACGGTTGTAATTTAGATAAAGTGGAATCAGAGAACAAACATGGACGTAAACAGCCGTGAAGACATGAAAGAAGTGCCCAAACGGCTAATATTTGGACTGCGACAATGATTGCAGTTCATCGATCCGGCTTGCTTTACGCGGCACTAGACTCCTGTCCAGAAACGATTGATAACTTGTCCAGAGGCGCTGCGGCTCTTCGGCCGCTGGCGCCAGTCACCGACGCGTAGGGGAGGATCAGGCCCCGCAGCCGCAGCCGGGCCAGACAGAGTCCCTTTGTTGTGTGGGATTCAAACCCGCACCTACAAGGTTGAGCTGCTGCCGCGTGTCGCCTCTGGTGCAGTTAAAAGTATTATTACACAATAAAATATCAATTCTGTACATACTGTGTTTCTAATAAGGATAACATTTCATTTTATTGTGTCAGGCTACATTCTTTTGTTTCGACATTCTGACCTTTATATCGGGGTGATATTATACATACATATTATATATATTTATTATATATACGATATAGATTATATACAGTATATAATAAATATATAGATTATATATAGATTATATACAGTATATAATAAATATATATATTATATATATATATATATATCACACGATTTTGTTATGTTAGCATAATGACAATAAAAACTCTTGAATCTTGAATATATAATCTGATGGTGTGTGTGTGTGTGTGCGTGTGTATGTGTGTGTGTATGTGTGTGTGTTTTGCACATATGACATTTTTCACACAAGGCAATAAATTATATACTATAGGATTGTGTATCACGTATTAATATAGTGTCACAGATGGTGAATTATTCAATCAATCAATCAATCAATCAAATCTTTATTGCAGACACAATGGTCCAATTAAAAAACACCCATAACATTTACAAAGTTTACATAGTAAGTTAATCGCAATAACAAACTGTAAATCACAATTAATACCAGTTCAAAGAATGTGATACTGATAATACAATATTAGCAGAGTGTATATACATATATACATATATATATATATTTAGAATATTTATTTATGTTTTCGCGAGAAATCAAAACAAATGTACAGTATTGTGTAAGAACCGGAATGTACAGATCCGATTGTTGTTCCTCGGCTGTTTTATTCTTTCTCATCATTTTCTTGCTGTTTGTCACAGATTGGTCGTTGCCATGGTTTTAGTCAGAGGATGAGGATATTCACTAAACCTGCGTGTCCCCCACGCAGCACCGATGTTTCTGTCCGCTGTGCAGCATCACCAACTTCACTTCAAAGAGAGCCTGAAGGCACCATCATCGTGTCTTCCTCAGACAGGGAGCGTCTCGTTAAGCGGTGAATCATCAATGAAAGCTGACCCCCAGCTAATGACCCTGACCCCAGAACACACTGGTCTGATTGCATATAACACATGAAATGAAGTGTGATCTATTCTTATTCTTTTCTTTAAAGCAGCACGTATGGCATAACTTCATGCCCCATGCGGATTGTCTGCTCCTTCCTGTTTTTTGTTTCTTGACTTTAATTGTTTTCTGAAGAATTTTGGTTGGTTAAATTTCCCGGTTGGTATAAAATTTAGGCTAGTCATAAACTCTTGATTCAAACTGAACAAGCATGGAAGTAGATAATTTTATTTTGGCATTTGTTTCTCTGTGGAATATATGAGAATGTAAACAAATACTGGCGTTAAAGACTGTTTCTTCTTTTCTGCAGTTACAGATTTGGGGATTTCTATTAATTGGCTGACAGACTTCTTCTTTACCTGCTTCTTGTATTTCGCCATCTGCTGGTTCAATAAATTACCAATCGTGTCTTTCAACCTATCTTAAAATAAATAAATAATAATCTTCAGTGTTTGCTAACATTGTAACATTCAGAGGCGATTTGGAGAGATGAGACAAGAGGTGGACAAAGGAGGACATGCAGGATTCAACAGTTTAGAAATGAGGAACAAGCATTTTCATTATAGATTACACTAAATTAATGATCCAAGTTCCTAATAATAAGAGAGAAGTTCCACAAATCAGAAGACAAAAAATAAAAGATGAAAGATGAAGTCTGGAAGCACAAATCATGAACAAACTTCACATCATTGTACCGCCATTCCAGCAGGTGGCGCTGAAGAAGCAGAAGAAGCAGCAGAAGAAGAAGAAGACAAAGAAGACGAAGAAGAAGAAGACTTCTCAGTTACTTTGTTTACTCTGTTCAGTTGCTCTGTTTGACACAACGTAAACGTAAATACCAGATGTTTTAAAGGTTTGTTGTTCCAAATATTAAATGTGAATTATTCCGAGTGTGAAGTTCAGACTGAGACATTGTAGTAGAAGGTATCGTGGATTATACAGACACGTTCTCTCCCTCTATTGTGTTTAAGAGAGCGCTCGGACGCGGCTTCATCTTTATCGAGGAATAAATTCCACATCTTCACCTCGCCTTTGACTTACGTACAAATCAATCTATGACAGGAGCTGATACGATCCTCAGGCCATTTGTTATTAACTATTACTATTATATTCATGGTAATAGCACCTGTGTCCTGTAAGAGCATTGATATAGCACACTCGAAAACAACCAAAGCTAAGCTTAAAGATAAACAGGGCAGAGAGACATAAGAAGTGGCAGCACTACGTCTGAGAGAGAGAGCAAAGGTCAGACTTTGGGAGGGACTTCTGAGCAACGTGCCGATATCTGTAACACGAGAATAACCTACGAGATGTGAAGATTGTGTTGCATTGTGAGCTAATCCATCTATTTATTGCCTTGTTCCCTTCTTTGTGAAGGACCCCCCCCCCATCCAGTCAAAGGGTCTTGAAGGGAAGAAAGAAGACGTGAAGACATGGATGCGTTTTCCATGTAGGAAGGAGAGACTTGTGCTGTAGAATGGAGGACTTCAGGCAAACCTACCGGCGTCTGTGTGACGAGGCGGGCCTGGAGCCTCAGGAGGGCGTTGTGGCTCAGCTCCAGGACCGCGAGGCTTTCCGCTGCTCCCGACTGAACCTGAGTGGACAGGGCCTGTCTTCGGATGCCTGCGCTGTGCTGGCGAGAGCCCTCCAACACGATGCGGTCTTTAAAGAGGTGTCGCTCAGCGACTGCATCCTCACTGAGGAAGGTGAATACGTGTTTCGTTGGTGCGTGAGATTTGATGGCAGCCAGTATGACGTCACTGAACCTGCTTTTGGTTATTGCGTGTGCCACTTAGGTGCCAAAGCACTGCTTGCTGGACTGTTCTACAACACGACAGTGCAAGTCCTGGATCTCAAGGTAAGTGCGCCGATGGACTGTTCTAATGGAACGCGCAAAGGTGTTTGATGGAAAATGTGTCTTCACAGGGGAATAACTTGAGGGCCGAAGGGGCCAAGGCGTTGGGGAAACTTTTGGCACATAACAAGACTCTGCGGAGGTGAGGATGACTCTCATGTGATGCTCATGTGGGCGATGAAGCTTGAAGGCGTGTACTGTCCACTTTATTTGATACACCGTGCTAGGATTGGGTCAGACCTGCCCATAAGGCTCTGGAAACATGCCTCTGAGATGTTGGGTCATATTGAACATCATTGCTGAACATCCATGCCCACCTCATCCCAAAGGTGATCTATTGGATGAAGACTGTACTATACAGTGAATTTGTCATGTACAAGCAACCATATCTAAAAGGTTCTGAATTCTTTGCAAATGTTGCCTCTGGTTGGAATTCTCACTGGATTAGGTTTTAGTTTTGATTGAGAACCAAGATCATCCAATGAAAATCAACTTGATGGTGCTATTTAATATGCTGAATTATGAAGCATTGATTTTTTTCCCTTTTTTTTTAAGTCGATCTGCTTTCACAGTTTTTCTTCATTTTGAGTCTGAATAAAAGTATTTTCTTCTTCTTGTAAACTTTGTGTTCGGGGAGAGATTCTGGCTCGATTCGACTGTCAGGCCACCGGCTGACGATGACTCAACCTCTGGCGCGACCCTTCATCCGAGTCGCCCCACCTATCATTCCTCACAGCCCACTCAAGTATAGATAGAACTGCCACGAACTGACAGAAATATTCAGAATGACTTTCTCGGATTTGTGAACTCACAGAGCAAAAACGAAGAATCCGTTTCAGAGCTGACGAAGAGCAGTGAAACGTCTTGAACCAAAAAGGTCCAGCTGATTCTTCGTCTTTGCTCTCCGTGGTCTACCTCCACTTGGATGACTGAGAAGCTACACAGATTAGAGAATGGATACATTCTAAAGGAGGATTTCCCAGGACCCCCGGTGGTGCCATGCTTAATACTTGTGTTGTTTGCAGGCTGGTGTTGGAGTGGAACGCTCTGGGGATATGGGACGAAGGCTTCTCACTCTTGTGCGAGGGTTTGGCTTCTAACACTGGGCTGGTACAGCTTGACCTCCGCAACAATCAGATCAATCACCGTGGAGCATCTGAGCTTGCGTTGGCCCTTAAATCCAACCACACCTTGGAAGTGCTCGGTAATACGCCATAACAAACGATAAATAGCACAACGTTTACTCGTAGAATGATGAAAATGGGAGCTTTGGCCGAAACAAGAGAAGCCCCGGAACTGTGGGCTGTCGGATTCCAAAAATACATCAACTCTGATTCACTTTGACTTTTCATGGTTGGTGTCTAAAGATACCAAGAACAATCTAGAACCTCCAGATGATGATCCAGATCTCAGTGTGGATGGTGTCGATCCAATCAGGAGGGGAATGAGCAGCTTGGTGGAGGTCTGCGCTCTCTGAGTGCTTCTCTGGTTAGCCATGCTATTCAGGCGAATTTCGTTGATGATCCTGACGACAGCGTGCCCACGGAATGTACCAACCTTCACACGATCGATCTCTTGAGAATGATAGAACCCACAACTTGGAGTGGTAAAGAACAACTTTGGTGTTTGTGTTATGACTGTCTTTGTTCTGGCCCTTCACAGACCTGAGGTGGAACAGCATCGGTCTGCTGGGGGGCAGGTCCCTCCTGGAGGCGCTGCAGAAGAACCGGAGTTTGGTGCAGCTGGAGCTGGCAGGAAATAACGTACCGAGCGACACACTCAGAGCACTTGGTAAGGAACGTGTGTGTCGCGTTTCATGTTAGCGCAACACAAAGCTGACCTGTTCTACTCTGCATTGCTAAAGTAACCTGTCTTCCTCACTGAGAGACCAGTTACGCAAAAAGTGTATTCGCCTCCACGGCAAAAGAAAGTCAAGTGAAGTTTTCTAGTCCACAAAATATGCAAAACTTCATAACAAAAAAGCATTTCAATCTTCTGTTTTGATCTCTTTGTCGAATATTAAAATTAGTTTGATGATCTGAATCATTAAAGTACCTTTGAGGTTCACTCTATAAAGGTACGTCTCGTCTTTTTTCTTAGAATGTAATCCTTTTTATTGTATTTTGTGGACTTGAATTTGGTGACTATTGCACAGTGATGCAGGCTGGCATATGAACTGAAGAGCTCTCTTCTCTTTTCACCCTTTTGTCCCGGTTCTTTAACCCTTTAAGAGCAGACAGCAGCACACAACTTGGACAAACAGTCCACCCTGAGAGAGACCCACGGCAGGAACCTGGTCCTCTGCAAGGAGCTGAATCAACTGAAAGAGGAAAAGGGATGGCAGGTGAGTGGAATAACTCTTTAACTCGGGTTGTGTGACGGCACAAATATACGTCTGGTGTTTGTGATAACTGCTGTGGTTTTTCTGACTGTATTTTAGTTCCTGAGGCAGACGGAGACCATAGACAGGCAGAGGGATGAAATGGAGCGCTCCAACAGGTGAGTTTAAATGTTACGTCTCACAGCCTTTTGCTACCGACAACAACAACGTCAGTCTTTCAACTTTAACCTTTTACATTCCTACTGGAATGAAACTAAACTCTTAGCTAAGCGTTCATTCCTGCATTATTCCCTCTGCACGCACTCATTTTGTATCCATAACTTCACGGCTATAACCTTATTGCTTCTCATCTGTTTGATTAGATCCACTTCCATTCAGATAGGCCAACTCCAAGAAGCTCTGAATAACAGGAAGTCAGCTGTCAACTCTCTCACTGCCAAGTAAGCATTTCATTTCTTTTAATTCCAGCTGCACAACCTGAAGAACATTTCCACGGTACATGTAGATGTTACCTGCGTGCACGCCTAACTTCCTCTGCTACCCATGTCCAACAGCCACTACTAAATAAAGCATCAAACCCATGACCACTTCCTGCTTGCCCTCCACAATAAGAGCTGTCTTCTTACCTTCCAACACAACATGCACATGCAATAATTTAAACATGCAAAGAACTTGTGGACTGGATATAACACTGTTAGTATATATAAATCAAAGAGTTTATAAGCTTGAGACGGATCGTATGGCAGGTTTGCTGTTTTGTTTTGCTTGATTGCTGATTCTAATGGTTCAAAAAATATTCCCAAAAAATTGAAGGACAACCCGGCCTGATGTACTCGGTAAATAATAACCAATACTAAATTATAAGTTACTTTGATCCAGGGTACGAAGTATCCAAGTGATGTACTACTACTAGATATTAACTATACGTTCATGTATCTTCTACTAGGAGATATGGGAAGAACAGACGAGCACAAATAGGAATCGAACCCGGCACATTTGTGCTGTTAAGCAACAGCACTACCCACTACACCACCGTCCCGTACACATTTGTTAGCCTGTTAGCCTCCCTTTCCAAAAACCTGTTTACCAGTACCTACGTCTATTGAATATTTCGTAAAATTTTAAACCTAAAATACGACGAATACACATCTGAAAGTCATAATACGCTTTTTGCTTTCCCCAAATTACTTTAACTTTATACTACTATTTAAAGTTTAAAAGCAAAGCGTCTACAATATGTTATTTTCATTATTGATCTGAGATGATACTAATACTTCATTAATTGTCACAAAGACCTTAAATATATGAACATATATCTTGTTTCTCTGGATACTTTACTGGCAGATATTCAGCTTTTATTTTTGTGTGTTCGTTCAATAAATGTTTGTTCATATCTGTGGAAACTTTCAAGTCGTCTCAACGCGGTCACGGAACTGAAGAACGGAAGCTCGTTCTGTTCGGCAGCGTTGCGGCCTAAATGGCGAGTAGCTGCAGTATCGTAACTTTGATCCCGTGATGTTGTGACGTACAGACTCCAGATGAGAGAGGCTGAACTTGCCTTCTCTGAGCAGAAAAATCACCAACTGGGAGAGTTGCTGACGCGGGTGAAAGCTGAGAAGGAAGAACAGACGGAACGGCAGAACCAGGAAAGGATGAAAGAGCAGGAGGTACAAATATACATATATATACCAGCCGTGCTGCGTTGCAAATACACAGTATTTCATGTAGAATGAATGGACAAACTAAGAACGATGATGAACTTTTAATGGGGTGTCAGGTTTGAAGTTTCTTCTAGACCAGGGGTGTCAAACTCATTTTCTCCAAGGGCCACATCAGCATTATGGTTGCCCTCAAAGGGCCAGTTGTAAATGTAACATCGTGTAAATGTAACTAAATGTAATGTAATGTAAATAAAATGTAACTACTCCTTAACATGCTGCTAAAAACTGTATTTACTACTACATACTTAATTAAATTATAAATATTACATATGCAATTGCATAGTTCTAAAAATATATCGATACCTTACTGCTGTAAAAATATCCGCCGAGGTTATGTAATCGCCGGCGTCTGTCTGTAATTTGTTCTTCAATATCTCCATTGATTATTGACCGATATTTAGGGAATTTAACACAGTCATGTAGGGGGGGGGCTCTATCTCACCACTGAATATCATCTGGATCGGATCCAGAATGGAGTCAGCAACAAATATTTAATTTTAACATTAAAACCCCATTTACAGATTAAAAATCAGTTACAAATACACATGAACTCTGATTCACTTTTACTTTTCAGCATTTTACAAAAACAAATGTCTGCACAAAGCTCTTGCGGGCCACAAAAAATGACGTGGCGGGCCACATTGGCCCCCGGGCCTTGAGTTTGACACATATGTTCTAGACAATAAAGAAAGCCTCGCTATGTTGACACCAGCCTCATGATAACCCTTTTAACCTTGTGTTGTCATTGTGTAGGATGGCGCACTCACACAAAGTAAACTGCTCAGAGAAATCCAAAATCTGACAGGGACCAACCTCCAACTCAAGAATAAAGTAAGAATAATGTCCGACCTAAACGGAGTGAAATTGTCCGATTATTTTACGCAACCGCGGCAAATGGCAAGACTGATGAACGCACGATGTTGCATTATGAACACTGAGTGCAAACCTGTGTGAGGTGGCAGAGATGGAGCGGAAGTCTAAATCTCAGCATGAGCAGATCTTTGAGACGAGGCAGGAACTGGCCAAAAACACGGCAGAGTTAAAGTTGCGGCTTGCACAAGCAGAAGGTGACGCACACTAGTACACACTTGTACATTACTACAAAAGAAACAAAATGTTCTGCACTGATTACTGAGCTCAGGTTGCTTATGTCTCACCCTGCTGACAGACCGTCTGGAAATGGAGAAGCAAAGGTCCAAGAAAGCTCTGGAGGACACGGAGCTACTGCGTCACAAGGAGGTGCTCTAACGGCCAGAGACGTGTACAAGTACTTATTGTGGTATTGTCTCGTGTACCTGAGGTCAAGGAAAATGGAAGGAGGCTTCTGTCCAAAATCTCACGATACATGGTCCCATCCATCCTGTCCTCAACACGGGCCAGTTGTCCTGTCCCCTTTGCAATAAAGCAAAGTCCCCCCCAAACACGCCGGTTGGAGTTTACACCAAGAAGTTCTATTTTGGTCCGATCTGATCACATGATTTTGAAGCTTAGTGCTCCAACACAGCCACAGCTGATGGACAGTACTGCCGAGATGTTGAGCTTTTTATAGAGCGTGGGGCCATTCCCATCCGGAGCCGAATAGAAGTGCAAGGAATTATCGTCAGGCTGTTAACGTGCACGATCACCCGCGTAGAATGAAAAGATCAGACGCTAAAATGTGATATTGTGTCGCAGGTGGAGAATGTGAATCAACGTCTAGAAGACAGTGGGAGATCTCTCCAGGAACGCATCTTCAAACTGGAGGGACAACGGAAACAGCTGGAAGAGGTCTCAGTTTCAGATCAGTCGGACCCATGCGGGCCCCGCCTCAAAACTTACAGGACATAGAGGATCTGCCGCTGACGTCGTGGCACCAGATACCACAGAATACCTTTAGACGTCTCGCGGCGTCCGTGTCTCAATGGACAGCAGGCGGATCTAGACTATTAGGCAGTCCAGATCTAGTCCTCATTTTGGATCTTAGGGAACACCAGCTGCACCGTTTATGAAGCACATGCACTGTGAACATGTAATTACGGTCATGAAGTCAATGCTAATTTGTTGTAGGAGCTGAGTAAAGCCAGAGCGTCGTGTATAACTGAGAGGGCCCAAGCAGAGGAAGAACTGGGGAGGCTGCAAGCTCAGCTGCGTCTGGAGGAGGTGGGTTAGAAACATTCCCCATTAAATGAGACTGAATGGATCAGCCGTCTGTTCTCCACCACCCATAGTTCTTTATCCCCCCCCCCCTCTGAGCAGCAGCAGCACGTGTCATCCTTGATGGATAAGCTTCACTCAGTGCGTGCATCGCTGCAGGAGGTGCAGCTTCACTGTTCCCAGCAGAAACAGATGATCTCTGAACTGCAGGCCAAGAACAGCCAACAGAGCATTGAGACGGACGCTCTGCGTCGCAGGATGGAGGAGCTCCAGCAGGTTGGGAACCACCAGCTTCTTATTGCATTTGAGCTTCTTAGCTGCATTCCAGCTGTAAGACTTGGGGCAGCAAGGTGGCACCGTGGGTAGCGCTGTCGCCTCACAGTGAGAAGGTTCAGGGTTCGATTCCTCTCTGAGGGTTAACTTGTGAATTCCAAATGGCCACAGAAGCGATGAATGAAGGGCGTCTGTTACTGCAGGAGCTGTCAGGCAAGGAGCAGGAGAAAGTGGCCGAGGTCGGCCGGGTGAAGCTGGAGCTGCAGGAACAGATCGGACATTTGCATGCAGAGCGGACGGCACAGGGAGGGCTCAAGGAGAAAATCGGCGCTCTGGAGAGAGAGCTTAAAGGTGTGCTCCACAGATCACTTTATGCACTTTAACCTGATTGTAAAAGTATGCTTCTTGTTTCCTCGTGATGCACGCCTGTCATTTGTTCCATATCGAACACGTTTTACCTCCACAAAGTCGTTAAAGATTTTATCTGCTTTGGTTTGTTTGTCCTGCTTCATACAGGTTTCTATAAATAAAACTGTAGGAATAGATTTTATTACATTGTTAGGAGAGGTATGACCCGACCCAAAGAATAATAACATAACATTTTGTAAGGTGATCCTGAGCATGATCTTCATCTTGAGGTGTTTTAGGGGCATTTAATTTCTGACTTAATTTTTAAGAACTGGTTCTCCAGTTTGGGGTTCTGTGGACGGAGTTGTGCTCGTGTCCACAGCTAGTTTTTACTTTCAGCTTATTGCTCAGACTGAACACGCATGGTGAGGTCAGCCATTGCACTGGAACATCCAAAAGACGCAACAGCTAACATTAGCATGTTCTCAGTGTGGAGAGTTGAGCCCTCACATTAAAAAAGGCCCTGATTTGTTCAGAAATAAGTATTTTATGTAAAGTAACCAGGTCAGTATGTTTGCATGTATCATGTCTTAAATATGCAATGTTTCCTTTCTTCCCTATGTCCTGCTGCAGTACTTAACAGTAACCATAGAGAGGCGCTCTTTGACAGAGAGAGTGAGATGTCTTCCGCGTTGGAGAAGCTGCGGCTGAAAGAGGCGGAGATCCGGAGGATGAGAGAGGACGAAGTGCACAGAGCCAGCTACCTGCAAAGTGCCTTCGTCACATGCTACCAGCGCTCTCCTCCCCTTCACCAGAGCTCCAGCGAATGATGCACGGAGCTGAAGCAGAGGCCCTTCAGCTGTGGCCCCCGGCCCTCACTGGGTCTACAAGCCAGCTGAAGCAGAGGCCCTTCAGCTGTGGCCCCCGGCCCTCACTGGGTCTACAAGCGAGCTGGACTGTCTGAGATATTAGAATTAATGACTGGCTGGAATCAGTGCAGGGAAATAAAATCATCAGGGAAGAAAAAGAATCTGAATTTTTTAAAAACATTTAAGGACGTCATTCTTACTATGAGTAAGGGTACCTCACTATTAATTCAGTCCAAACCTCGGTACTGTGGTTCCAGAGCTATACTCGGGTTCTCCACTCCATCCCTGTTTTGGGATGCCTCAATGAAACTATCGACTTTTGAACTATGACTATACATGAAATGATAATATTTTGCCAACACAAATGTTTCTTATGAAAATCTCAGAAACAGGTGAGTTTTATCGATGTGTAGCAGTAGCTTTACACGATAGTCAGTGTAGTATTCCCATTCCGCAAAGTTCCAACCCTGAGTTCCAATTCAGGTTGCCACATATTTGTGAGGGTGTATTGCAGTAACGTATTTCAAATATAGAACATTCTCCTGTTTTTGCTGATGCTCACACATAAATATTGTAAGTTCTCACACACGACATGTTCAGGCGTCTCTGTTGGAAACTGTGTTTGCAATAAATGTGGACGTTTCTGTAAAGTGGAGTTCCTTTAGCTGTTTCTAGCAACAGCACATTTCCATTTTTGCTAAAGGAACGTGAAACAAGTCAAAAAAGAGCAAAACAGTCTGCCCATATGTGTGGTGCTGTTTGTCTATGTGTGGCCACACGATGCGCTGGCGACATGTCCAGGGTGTACCCTACCTCTCGCCTGTTGTCAGCGGGCACAGGCTCCAGCAACACCGAGGCAGATACGGTGGCTGTAGACCAGACGAGGCGTGGTTATGAAATCACCTCCCCCAAGCAGCTCGTTCCCCTCCTAACTGGATCTACACCGTCCACATGGTTGATCTGGATCAGCACCAAAAGGTTCTAGATGGTTCTTGGTATCTTTATACACCAACCATGAAAAGTCAAAGTGAATCAGAGTATTTTTAACTGATTTTTGAATCCATGAATGGGTTTTCAATGTTGAAATGTAATATTTGTTCCTGACCTCATTCTGGATCAGATCCAGAAGATATTTTTCATGATGGTTCATATCGGACCGCTTCATGACTGGGAGTTTTGGTTAATGAGTTGAATGCATGTTTTACTAGAATATTTTTTTTAAACTTCAATTATAAGTAAATGGGAGAATCTGTGTTTTTGTTATTTTTCGTATCCAGATCGCTCTCTAAATGTAACTCTAAGTTAGACCAAGTCAACATTCATCCAGCAGTTTTTCCGTAAAACAGAGTGCGCCCTCTACCGTCCAGACCTCGCAGCTGCAGCGCGCCCCCTACCGTCCAGACCTCGCAGCTGCAGTGACCAACAATCCACACAACAATCATGGCGGAAAAAGAAACCCTGGAGTGTGTAACGGAGCACGAACGCATTTTACAGGAAATTGAGAGCACTGACGCGGCTTGCGTCGGTCCCACTTTGCGGTAAGGATGTCTCCGTGTAGAGACCGCACCGGTACCAGCGTGCGGGTGTTTGGTTGTGTCGTCTGTGTTATTACACATTTTGGTTCGATAGCTAGCTCAGCCACCTAGCCGGCGGGCTAACGTTAGCAATCAGCAGGTTTATGGTGCTGAAAGCCTGAATGGGTTCTGATCGATCGTCGCTGTCCCGGTTGCTGGAATGAAACGAGATCTCTCGTGTTCTGTGTCGTGATGGATGGCCGGAGACCTGTCAAACATGTCAACGCCATTTGTGGGTGTGGTTGAGGGAGGTCTCTGTCCATCACGCCGGGACTTGTGGCGTCCATCGAGTCCTCGTGGTCTCTGTCCATCACGCCGGGACTTGTGGCGTCCATCGAGTCCTCGTGGTCACTGTCCATCACGCCGGGACTTGTGGCGTCCATCGAGTCCTCGTGGTCTCTGTCCATCACGCCGGGACTTGTGGCGTCCATCGAGTCCTCGTGACTTGTTGCTTCCATCGAGTCCTCGTGGTCTCTGTCCATCACACCGGGACTTGTGGCGTCCCTCGAGTCCTCGTGGTCTCTGTCCATCACACCGGGACTTGTGGCGTCCATCGAGTCCTCGTGGTCTCTGTCCATCACGCCGGGACTTGTGGCGTCCATCGAGTCCTCGTGGTCTCTGTCCATCACACCGGGACTTGTGGCGTCCATCGAGTCCTCGTGGTCTCTGTCCATCACGCCGGGACTTGTGGCGTCCCTCGAGTCCTCGTGGTCTCTGTCCATCACACCGGGACTTGTGGCGTCCCTCGAGTCCTCGTGGTCTCTGTCCATCGAGTCCCTGGCGTTGTTTTATTGGGTTGCAGAAGAGTTAGTGTTCATGTTGAACCTTGACTCGCTCAGGTTGGCTCTTCCTGCATATAAACCTCAGAGTGTTCACTCACAAGTTCAGGACACAAAGACACGCTTTAGTGGTCACGACCACAAGGGAAAGTTAAGTCTTAAACCTGATCTCTGGAGTCTATATTTGCCGTCATTATTACATTGTAATAACGACTGAACGGTCGTCTTACTCATCGTCTCTTTCAGGTCCATTTATGATGATCAGTCAAATGCTCATAAGCGCTTCATGGAAAAGCTGGATGTCCGGATAAAGAACCATGACCGCGAAATTGAGAAAATGTGCAATTTCCACCACCAAGGCTTCGTGGATGCCATAACGGAACTCCTCAAAGTCCGTGCCGACGCAGAGAAGCTGATGGTAAGAGTCGTGTGACATCAGGCGAGACAATTCCAGGATCAATCGATTTGCAGCCCGAAGTCGAGGGAGGTTGTCAGTGACCTTGTTTTTCTGCCACCCGGGGCATTAATACAGGTAACGAGTTCAAACAGAGGCATTAATACAGGTAACGAGTTCAAACAGGGGCAATAATACAGGTAACGAGTTCAAACAGGGGCAATAATACAGGTAACGAGTTCAAACAGGGGCATTAATACAGGTAATGAGTTCAAACAGGGGCATTAATACAGGTAACGAGTTCAAACAGGGGCATTAATACAGGTAACGAGTTCAAACAGAGGCATTAATACAGGTAACGAGTTCAAACAGAGGCATTAATACAGGTAACGAGTTCAAACAGGGGCATTGATACAGGTAACGAGTTCAAACAGGGGCATTGATACAGGTAACGAGTTCAAACAGGGGCATTAATACAGGTAACGAGTTCAAACAGAGGCATTAATACAGGTAACAAGTTCAAACAGGGGCATTAATACAGGTAACGAGTTCAAACGGGCAATAATACAGGTAACGAGTTAAAACGGGCAATAATACAGGTAAAGAGTTCAAACAGGGGCAATAATACAGGTAACGAGTTCAAACAGGGGCATTAATACAGGTAACGAGTTCAAACAGGGGCAATAATACAGGTAACGAGTTCAAACAGGGGCAATAATACAGGTAACGAGTTCAAACAGGGGCAATAATACAGGTAACGAGTTCAAACAGGGGCATTAATACAGGTAACGAGTTCAAACAGGGGCAATAATACAGGTAACGAGTTCAAACGGGCATTAATACAGGTAACGAGTTCAAACAGGGGCATTAATACAGGTAACGAGTTCAAACAGAGGCATTAATACAGGTAACGAGTTCAAACAGGGGCAATAATACAGGTAACGAGTTCAAACAGGGGCATTAATACAGGTAACGAGTTCAAACAGGGGCATTAATACAGGTAACGAGTTCAAACAGGGGCAATAATACAGGTAACGAGTTCAAAAAGGGGCATTAATACAGGTAACGAGTTCAAACGGGCATTAATACAGCGAACGAGTTCAAACAGGGGCAATAATACAGGTAACGAGTTCAAACAGAGGCATTAATACAGGTAACGAGTTCAAACAGGGGCAATAATACAGGTAACGAGTTCAAACAGGGGCATTAATACAGGTAACGAGTTCAAACAGGGGCATTAATACAGGTAACGAGTTCAAACAGGGGCAATAATACAGGTAACGAGTTCAAAAAGGGGCATTAATACAGGTAACGAGTTCAAACGGGCATTAATACAGGTAACGAGTTCAAACGGGCATTAATACAGGTAACGAGTTCAAACAGGGGCAATAATACAGGTAACGAGTTCAAACAGGGGCAATAATACAGGTAACGAGTTCAAACAGGGGCATTAATACAGGTAACGAGTTCAAACAGGGGCAATAATACAGGTAACGAGTTCAAACAGGGGCAATAATACAGGTAACGAGTTCAAACAGGGGCATTAATACAGGTAACGAGTTCAAACAGGGGCAATAATACAGGTAACGAGTTCAAACAGGGGCATTAATACAGGTAACGAGTTCAAACAGGGGCATTAATACAGGTAACGAGTTCAAACAGAGGCATTAATACAGGTAACGAGTTCAAACAGGGGCAATAATACAGGTAACAAGTTCAAACAGGGCATTAATACAGGTAACGAGTTCAAACAGGGGCATTAATACAGGTAACGAGTTCAAACAGGGGCAATAATACAGGTAACGAGTTCAAAAAGGGGCATTAATACAGGTAACGAGTTCAAACGGGCATTAATACAGGTAACGAGTTCAAACAGAGGCATTAATACAGGTAACGAGTTCAAACAGGGGCAATAATACAGGTAACGAGTTCAAACAGGGGCATTAATACAGGTAACGAGTTCAAACAGGGGCATTAATACAGGTAACGAGTTCAAACAGGGGCAATAATACAGGTAACGAGTTCAAACAGGGGCATTAATACAGGTAACGGTAGAGGATGGAAGAGCTTCCTAAAGTAGAAGTAGCAGGTCTGTGAATTCTTGCTTGTTTGTACAATGTGAGTTCCTCGGTTTGTGCCCCCCCCTCCTGTCTCTCAGCGTTGAAGTGAAGCGCTGATGAGAATTACAGACCTTTCTCATCTTTTTACGTGGAACAAGTTGCACAATCGGCGGCTGCAAAATCCTTTTTTGCCCCACTGTGTTTATTACGGGCGAGTTCAGGATGTGCTTTAATATTAAGTCTAAATAAATATGATGTGTTCTAGATAATGTAAGAACATGTGACCGATGCTATCAGTGTGACTCATCGGGGTGTGTTTCAGATACTGACTCACTCACTCAAGGAAATTTGGGAAACTTACAGCTTTTGGACCTCAATAGCATACATTTGTAGGAGTTCTAATTGTGAAAGAAATTCTGAGGCTGTCCCGTTAACTGCCTGTATTGTTTTTGATAGGGTCAAGTGACGGACACTAACTATAGGCTGCAAGAAGCTGGGAGGGAGGTAAGTCCGTGTGTGCATGAATGCTCAGCTGCATCTCTTTCTCAGGATGATCTCATGATCGCTTTGGTTCTCGTGTTCTTCTCCTCAGGTTACAGCTCAGACAGAGGCGGTGATTTGCTGTCGTATGCAGCAGAGAAACATGGCCGTCACAGTGGAGAAGCTCCAGCTCTGCATACCAGGTAGCGCTGCTGCTTGGGCATCAGTGCCCCACGGTGCTGCTGGTTCTGCTTCTTCTTCCTCTTCCTCTTTTTCAACACGTCTGTAGCCGGCACTCGTGTGTAGAGTGACATGAAAGATCTAGCCTGCAGGCGGGATAAGGGAGCAAAGGGTTAATTCAATTATTTGGACTTCCAAGGTGGAGGGCTGCACTATGGGTTTATTATGTTGTGTGTTGATGGTTAGAGATGAGCAATCTGTTAATGTTCTGCAAGGTGTGCCACCCAATTTCAGAATTGCTAAGGATTCGTGACCAGCTTTAAGTGTTGTAAAGTTAAAAGGAGAAGCGGCGCTTCCTCAGCTTCTTGCATCAGAAAAGGGGAACTCACAGTCCTGACCTTTATGTTCCTTTGATACTCATCATCTTTTGGAAACTTTGAAGGCAATCTCGTTTTTTAGGTTAAAACAAAAATCCCCAAATATTTCATTTCAAGTGTTTGTATGTTTATGATTGCTCTTTTCACTCTCTTTTACAGTTCTAGAAATGTACAGCAAACTGAAGGAGCAGCTCGAATGCAAAAGGTACCTCACAAGTATTCTTGCACGTTGTGACTGATTGTGATATTTAATTTAATATTTAATTGTGATATTAAAACAGTGTGAAGGCTTTTTGAAAATCCCAACGTTCCCATCAGAAACAAAAGAGTAATATCTAATTAAATAATTTAGTGGTGAGTACTATACAGTACATGGCAGTATACTAACCTGCTTCCTGACCGAACCTGCAGTCAAGTTGGAATATGTATTTAAAATATAAAAAGCATAATTTAGTGGTATTCAAATCAAATTCAATTCAAACAGTGGGATAGTTCATGCTTTAATTTAGATGTTTGATGGCTATGTAGGATACGATCGCACCAAATTTGGAAATCTGTCTCATTTCTACTGGATGTGCAGGTGCATCTATAAAAAACTAGAATATCATGAGTGAGTTATTTTGTTCCCCAAACAGTGAAACTTACACCTCATCACGCTACCAGCGTGCTGAGGGGGGGGGGGGGGGGGCAATGTTATTCATCTTATAAGAATACTATGAATATTTATATTTTAAGCCGACAGACAGGCAGACATCAGATGAGAAATATGTCCTTTAGTGCTTAGGCTGCTGCCCCCCCCGCGACCCGGCGCCAGATAAAGCGGTTGATGATGGATGGATGGATGCTTGAGTAAAGAACTATCCCTGTCTAAGGGAAGTTAAACCATGTTTCCCCTCTGCAGACACTATGCAGCACTGAAAACCATGGAGCAGCTGGAGAAAGTCTACATTCCCAGGTAGGGTTCGGGTTTACATGACATTCGGCTTGTCCCGTGAGGCGTCGCCGCAGCAAATCAACGTCCTCCACTTCACCCTGTCCTTTGCATCGTCCTCCCCAACACCAGCCTCTCTCATGTCCTCCCTCATTACGTCCATGTCTCTTCTCCTGGGTCGTCCTCTAGTCCTGTCCTTTGCATCGTCCTCCCCAACACCAGCCACTCTCATGTCCTCCCTCACTACGTCCATGTCCCTTCTCCTGGGTCGTCCTCTAGTCCTGTCCTTTGCACCGTCCTCCCCAACACCAGCCACTCTCATGTCCTCCCTCACTACGTCCATGCATCTTCTCCTGGGTCGTCCTCTAGCCCTGTTCCCTGGCAGTTCCATCCTCAGCATCCTTCTACCGATATAGTCCCTGTCTCTCCTCTGGACATGTCCAAACCATCAAAGTCTGGTCTCTCTGACCTTGTCCCCAAAATGTCTAACCTTCACTGTCCCTCTTATTGTCTCATTTCTAATCCTGTCCAACCTGGACACTCCCAAGGAGAACCTCAGCATCTTCATCTCCTCCACTTCTAGCTCCGCCTCCTGTCTTTTCCTCAGAGACACTGTCTCTGAGCCGTCCATCATGGCTGTCCTCACCACTGTCTCTAAGCCGTCCATCATGGCTGTCCTCACCACTGTCTCTGAGCCGTCCATCATAGCTGTCCTCACCACTGTCTCTAAGCCGTCCATCATGGCTGTCCTCACCACTGTTTCTAAGCCATACATCATGGCTGTCCTCACCACTGTCTCTGAGCCGTCCATCATGGCTGTCCTCACCACTGTCTCTGAGCCGTCCATCATGGCTGTCCTCACCACTGTCTTCATCCTCGCTGACACTCTCATATCACAGAGCACACCTGGGGCTTCCTGTCTCACCTCATCTGTTAGTCTGTCCATCACCATGACAAACAAAAAGGGGCTCAGAGCTGATCCCTGGTGCATCCCACCTGTACACTAAACTCCCATGTTACTCCTGCTGCACACTTTGCACAATTTGATTTCTGTCAGTCCCATGCCTATAAAGCTATGAACGTTTGAATTTACCGTATTTTCACGACCTTATGACGCACCTGGTGATTCGGCGCAGTCTCATTAACAGCTGATTTTCCGGTATTTTAAACATACAAAGGGCGCGCGGATCAAAAGGCGCCGGCTTGATTGGTGCGCAAAATAAAGCAGGAGCAAAACTGAGTTTGGCACACACATTTTTAATCAACATTAAGCAAGCAAACAAGCAAAACAGAGTTTGGTACTCACATTTTTAATAGACATTAATCAAATCCATCAAAGTCCTCATCCTCCGTTTCTGAATTGAAGAGCTGCGCGCGATCTCCATCAAACATGCCGGGGTCCCGTTCTCCACCGTCAGAGTCACTTTCCGTGCCGTGCGACGCCTCGGAAATGATGCCGGCTTTTGCAAACGCTCGAACAACCGTGCCAGCAGACACGTTCGCCCAAGCATCGACAATCCATTCACAAATTGTGGCGTAACTCGCCCGGCGCTGCCTTCCACTCTTCGTGAAACTGTGATCTCCGTCCGTCATCCATCGCTCCCATGCCGCGCGCAGCCTTACTTTGAACGGCCTGTTCACGCCGATGTCCAGCGGCTGGAGAACCTTCGTGAGGCCTCCCGGAATGACTGCAAGCTCGGAGTTCATCGCCTTCAGTTTTTTTTTCACATCAGCTGTGAGATGGGCACGCATCGAGTTGCAGATCAAAAGCGATGACGATGCGTGGAAAAAACCGCCCGGCCTCTTCACATACACCACCCGCAGCCACTCTTTCATTATCTCCTCATCCATCCAGCCCTTTTCGTTTGCCTTGATGATGACTCCAGCGGGAAACTTTTCTTTAGGCAAAGTCTTCCTCTTGAAGATCACCATCGGCGGCAGCTTCTGTCCGTTAGCGTGGCAGCCGAGCACAACGGTAAACGAAGACTTCTCGTGCCCCGTTGTGCGTATCGCTACCGTGCTGGTGCCCTTCTTCTCGACAGTGTGACCCACCGGGATGTCGAAAGTTAGCGGCACCTCGTCCATGTTGGTGATGACGCTGGGCTGGATGCGCTTGTCGGCGATCTGTTTGCTGCAGTATGCGCGGAAGATCTCCAGCTTTTCATAATGATCCGCTGGGAGCTGCTGCGCTGCCGTCATCCTTGTCCGGATGGAAAAATGGCACCGCTTCATGAACCGAAAGCACCAAGACGGACCACCTAGGAAATGTTCAATGTTCATCTCTTCTGCGAGCGTGACCGCTTTGAGACGAATTGTGACCGTGGAAACGCTTCTCGCGCTCGCTCTTTGCTCGTTGATCCACCGCTCGAGTCTTTCCTCCAACTCAGGCCATCTCGCCTTATGCCCGCGGAAATTCAGCTGAGTCTTCTTCACCTGGCGGAGCGCGTTTTCCTGCTTCCTCCACTTGTCGACTCGTTGATTTTTAATTCTCGCGCCGCTGCTTGATTCCCACGTTCCTCCGCGTAGCTGATGGCCTTCAGTTTGAACTGCGCTTCGTAAGAGTGTCTCTTTGCCATTTTCGTTAATAAAAACGATGTTCTGCGAACATACCTGTTCTTTTATATACCTGTTCATCCACGCCCACATGTCCCCCTTTACGTCCTCATGGTGTCCTCTCCTACGTCCGCCTTACAACAACAAATAGGCCGCGCGGACCAATGGACGCGCGGCACATTTTGAAAAAAATCTAAGACTTTTAGGCGCGTCCTATGGGTGTGAAAATACGGTACACAGAAACCAGTTCTCTGCTTACGCTCCTTTCTGCATTCATTTTTGTTGCTTGGAATACACGTTTCAGTTCTTCATACCCATCCCACCTGTTCAACAGAAGTTAATGCTATGTTTACAGGGCAGTGGTACAGGTCTGACAATGACTGTGTCCCCAGAATCAGAATGAAATGAGATATGACCAGTTGGATTAAATAGTACTTAATTCATGTTTGTTCTGTGTCTTTTTCAGGGTCAGTCAGTATCGGTTCTGTCAGATCATGGCCGAAAACCTGCCCAGACTGAGAGAAGAGATTAAGGAGATCTCCATGTCCGACCTGAAGGACTTCCTAGAGAGCATCAGAAAACACTCTGACAAGATTGGACAGACTGCCATGAGACAGGTATATGTGAGCATGTCTTTGTAACAGTTCCCCAATAATTATGGAAAGATATTTATTATATCATTGATCTGTACATCAATTCTCTCTCTGTCTCTCTCTGTGTCTCTCTGTCTCTGTGTCTGTCTGTCTGTCTCCCTCTCTGTCTGCTTCTGTCTTTGTGTCTGTCCCTGAGTCTGTGTCTCTCTCTGTCTCTGTGTCTCTCTCTTTGTCTCTCTCTGTTTCTGTCTCTGTGTCTCTCTCTGTCTCTGTCTCTCTCCTTGTCTTTCTCTGTTTCTCTCTCTGTCTCTGTGTCTGTCTCTGTCTCTCTCTCTGTCTCTGTCTCTCTCCTTGTCTTTCTCTGTTTCTCTCTCTCTCTCTGTGTCTCTCTCTGTCTCTGTATCTGTCTCTCTGTCTCTCTCTCTCTGTGTGTCTGTCTCTGTGTCTGTCTCTGTCTCTCTCTCTGTCTCTGTCTCTCTCCTTGTCTGTCTCTGTCTCTCTCTGTCTCTGTGTCTGTCTCTGTCTGTCTGTCTCTCTCTCTGTGTCTGTCTCTGTGTCGGTCCCTGTGTCTGTGTCTCTCTCTGTGTCTGTCTCTGTCTCTGTCTCTGTGTCTGTCTCTCTTTCTCTCTCTGTCTCGCTCTCTGTCTCTGTGTCTGTCTCTCTGTCTGTCTCTGTCTCTCTCTCTCTTTGTCTCTCTCTCTGTCTCTGTGTGTGTTTTGTTTGGCACAGCAGCACAGGACGTTCAACAGTGCAATTGCCAAACAGGCCAGCATGGGCCACCACACCAAGGCCGTGCACTCCCTCAACAGACAAACACACGCACACAATGGTCTGATGATGGAGGATGACACTGGAGACGAGGAGGAAGCGGACGAAGAGGTGAGGAAACATTATTGTAGTTTGATTTGACACACACACCCATTAAATATACAGTCAAACCTATCTAGACTAGAGGAAGCGCTGATTCAGACTGTACAGTTTCCATGTTTAGCTGCTGAACTATAACTGTTACACTCCCCTAAACATGAACACAAAATTATTATTTCTAATCCTTTTCATTCATTTGATTTCTGCACATCCGCTCCCAGCCCCAGTTGGGTCTCCCCACTAATGATCGGTGATCCTTTGTTCCTGTCATGTTTGTGGTGAGATGATGATCTACGCTCTGCTTTCCACCAGAAAATTATTTGTCTTTCAAAAACACCTTGCTGTACTTCGCCCAGAAATCTCATAAATTGTCCACTTGCAGAGAATCCACATGTGATATCAGGATTTCCTTTCTTCTGTTCCTCAACTGTGGTGTTGTTAAAACCCTCACTCCTTCACACCGTATTAGTGTATACTCCAGCCAGCGCCTAGCAGCTGTGTAGCGGCTGAACGCTGCTCCTCTGCGTACGTTGAGGAGTATTCCTGTGACCCTGATTTAGTTCTCTTGCTATCTATATGCTGTTTAGTTGAAGGATAAATAAGAGCTCTGCCATGCGGGGTTGGATCCCTGCAAGTTTCAAATGCACTGGTTACAGTCCCATTGGATGGGTCGGCGTCCTTTACAGGAATGTGCATATTAATGGGAGGTAAAAATTCACTGTGAGCAAGGGGTCACGTCATAGAGGTGGTCACTAGTCCAGGTTTGACTGTATATATCAGCTTTGATGATGTTCTTCCAGCAGCTCTCAATGATGTTTAACTATTATCATCTGTGTCTGACAGATTCTCACAGCTCAGGATCTGGTGGATTTCTCACCTGTCTACAGGTGTTTGCACATTTACACTGTTCTGGTAGGTTTCTCTCTATTCCACAACACAACCTCAGCAAGCTGAATCTTTGACAAACGTGTAGACGAGACCGTATAAGACGACACGATGAATAAATGTATTCCTCTCTGACCAAAGCATCAGCTCGTAACTCAAATCAATTTTTTTTATTTTGTTCTCTCTGACAAATATATAAAAAAAAGAAAAACTGTCAAAATGTATCACCAAATATTCCTGTACTACCTGTGGAACATGCAGGATGTAATAATGAGAGCGAGGAGGAGAGGTGCTGATAGCACTAAATTTAAAAATGTGTTTGTGCAACGTCTGTCGAAGTCTGCTGAAGAGTTTCTTTTAGATATTCTGCAATCAATCAAAGAGATATGAAAACAAAGCACCAAATCTAATCTCCTTGGTCGAGTTAATGAACGATTTTGGCAGCTAACTAAGTTGTCATCTGCTGTTTGTCATTGTCAGTAACCTTTTGGTCATCGTGTTTGCAGGGAGACCGAGAAACATTTGAGAACTACTATAGGAAGCAGAGGAAGAAACAGGCCCGGCTCGTTCTGCAGCCACAGGCTAACATGGTGAGCAGCACACAGTCAGTAATGCCAGGACACACATTTAATGCACATTCCCTCCTATACCAGGAACTATCATTCATGACATCAGATTCATCCTGTTAAATGAGGAGCATTTCACTTACAATTTTCTTTTTTCAATAGTCAGTAAAACTAGTATTTTGCGTTATATTTTATACAGATAAAACTACGTGTATCAGTTGTTTCATCTGGTCTTTGCAAACACCTGATAAATAATATATTTTGCGAATAAACAGAAAATACGATGGGGGGGTTGTACACGGTATATTTCGATGCATTCTTGTGATATCGCTAAAATAATCCCTTGTGTTTGTATTTGTATGTGTATGTAGTATGAGACGGTGGAAGGCTACAGACGATACTTCAATCAGATTATAGGGTAAGAGTTTCATTACGACTTCAAACTAAAACTAAACCTAAAACAGAACTTCTTTCCTCGGGTGAAGTGTTTCAGCTCCGTAATCACAGACCCTGAAATCGATGGTCCAATCCTACCGTTTAATAATAATGGTATTTTTGGCAAACACACTGAATGTACACACACATATTTTTGCACTAAGGATTGTTTATATTTAAATAAGCGGTGTCAAATGGCTGTTACACAACCTTTAGAGTAGAGTATGTCCAACAGCATTTCACTGCCATGCTGCATGTGACGAATAAACTACACTTGTCTTACATTCAACTGATCTGAAGTGTAATTAGTGTGATTAACCAAGCTTGTCCATCAGTTTTGTTGATTTCATTGTGAACACAAGCACATAGCGAGATGTTTTAATCTGTTTTAATCTGTTTTAATCTGTGTTAATCTGTTTTAATCTGCATTTTGTCAGATTCTTTGTTGTGGAGGATCATATCCTCCATGCCACTCAAGGGCTGGTGACCAGAGCTTTCACTGATGAACTATGGAACATGGCTCTATCGAAGATCATCGCTGTGCTACGCACTCACTCTGTAGGTTAAGACACCCACACACACACACACGCACACACACAGCCAGCTGGGAGTGAACTGTGAATGAGAAGGAGACTGTTGAGAGTTAATAGAGAAAATAGAGCCTGCTGTGAATCTGTTTATCCCTGATGAATCTGTATTCGTGGCTGACAGACACACCCACACACGAAACAGCGTGGAGGTCAGTGTTGGAAGACACTAAAACACTCATACGCATGCAGCCCGCCAGGAGGCCATTCGGATCTTAATGAGAGACAGATTGCAACAATAACAGAAGAATTAAAAGGGATATTCCTGACCACTGGGCTCCAGTCATTTGTAAATGACTCAGAGGATTATGCTAACAGGCTAGGTAATGGCCAGCACAGCAAGGGATGAGAAGACGAACAAAGAGCCCGTGTCCATTGTGGCCGGCGGCCCTGCTGCTTGTCCCAACGCTGGGAACGCCACTCTTCCAGGCCCACACATTACAACATTTAACAAACCTGTCCAGCTAACGCCTAATTCAATGCAAGCTGCTCCTTGTATGTTGGTGGACGTGGGCGTGGGCGTGGGCGTGGGCGTGGACGTGGACGTGGACGTGGACGTGGGCGTGGGCGTGGGTGTGGGTGTGGGTGTGGGCGTGGACGTGGACGTGGACGTGGACGTGGACGTGGACGTGGACGTGGACGTGGACGTGGACGTGGACGTGGACGTGGGCGTGGGCGTGGGCGTGGGCGTGGGCGTGGGCGTGGGCGTGGACGTGGACGTGGACGTGGGCGTGGGTGTGGGTGTGGGTGTGGGCGTGGGCGTGGGTGTGGGTGTGGGTGTGCGCTCCAGTCTATATGTTTATATATGAGTGTAAAATGTCCAATTTTCCCAGAGTGAACCTCGAACAGGAGTGATAACATTGCTGTTGTTGCTCTTCTTCTTGAACTGCTTTTTGCTATGGTTATTACATATTAATTGCTACTTTCATTTTGTTATTCACAATGTACAGTTCCGTAGATTAATAGATAGAGAAATACTTGGGATTTCATAGTGGGCTGTATTTGAAATTAGACACTCCACACTTTAATCTGACCCCGGGCGTCTCCACTGTTTAGAATGGATAAGGTTATTTGATATATTTTTAATTCTTTGATTCATATAGCAAAGTGCTTTCCAAATATTATGAACATCGCCTCAAATCTGATCATCATTTTATTTGTTCAATATCAATCTTGTCCTGCTAAATGTTGCTTGTTGTTTCCAGTCATACTGTGATGACCCAGACCTGGTCCTGGAGCTGAAGAACCTCATAGTCATCTTCGCCGACACACTGCAGGTTAGTTCAGGGTCTCAGTTCATCTGACCAGATTGAGAAGTGTGTAAAACAACTGAGATTAACATACTGGGTTCTTCTGTGTTTGTACAGGGTTATGGTTTCCCAGTAAACCGTCTATTTGAATTGCTGTTTGAAGTCAGAGACCAGTACAATGAAACACTGCTCAAGAAGTGGGCTCTGGTGTTCAGGTGAGCGTGATAATTATTCACTAGAATTGAAACACTATTGAAGCTCGGCCAGCCAACGACGTTGTCTGAAGTTCCTCAGCAACGCGCTACTTAGTACGCTAAAACAATTTTTTATTGCATGCTATTTGAAAATGTATATTGTCATAACTTCATACATATATAACAGCAGACTCTTTATACCTACTGCTGTTTGTTATTAATAATCATTTTTACCGTTACTTCAAATACAAACTTGTGTTGATTTCTACAGGGACATCTTTGAGTTGGACAATTACAGTCCTATCCCAGTGGACACGGAAGAGGAGTACAAACTGGTGGTCAGTCGCTTTCCCTTCCATGATGCTGAAATAGACAAGGTAACAACCAGTTAAAATACCGTATTCTCACAATGTATTAGCATAATCGCTAATGCAGATAGATATAGATATATATATTTTTTTGCATTACAGTATTGCCTCTCCTGACTGCAAGTCTCTGTTCCTTCCTAATCAATTATTCATCTGACAGTTGGAATTGAGAGTATAAACAAGCTTTACACACCAGAGCTGTGAGAAAACAGTTGTTTTTGACCATGGCCAGCGGGCATGGCTCCCATCGGGTGAAACTTCTTATAGCGGTTTCTGTGGAAGGCAAAAAGAGGCGTTGCTATAATGACCAATCATTTTTGACTCGGGACACCAAGTGTGTATAAAAGTTCAATAGAATTTTATTTCATAAACATTCTCTAAATTAATTGTATGTACCGTATTTTTTGGATTATACGTCGCTCCGGATTGTAGGTCGCACCAGCCAAAAAATGCATAATTAAGAAGAAAAAACCATATATAGGTCGCACTGGAGGATAAGTCGCATTTTTGGGGAAAATTTATTTGATAAAATCCAACACCAAACAACATATAGCACAAAGAACATGCTAACACGTTTACCAAAATATCAGGTTTTATTCCGAATCACGAAATCCAAGGAAATCTTCATCCTCGGTGTCACTTTTGAACAACTCCCCCAACTCGGCAGGTAGACAAGACGCCGCTTCCTCTTCTACGTCGCTTACATCAGACTCGTCGTCAGTTGCAGTTCCAATTATTCCAGCCTTTCTGAATCCCGACAGGATGGTTGCGGTTGTCACTGAAGCCCATGCTTTGTCGATCCATTCAATGACTTCCAGGAAAGTTGCATGGCGCATTCTCCCGGTTGCCGTGAAGCTGTGCTCTCCATCCGTCATCCACTGCTCCCACAGGTTACGCAAAACTGACTTAAAGCTCCTATTCACGGAGATATCAAGTGGCTGGAGTATTTTGGTTAAGCCTCCAGGGATGATGGCAGGTATGGAGTTGAGAACTTTTAATTTATTTTTTAACTGTGGTGTGATGTGCGCTCTCATGCTATCCATCACAAGCAGAGCTTTGCGTGCTCTAAAGTACCCATCCGGTCGCTTATTGTAGCACTTTGTGAGCCACAAGTTCATCATTTCTTGATCAATCCACCCTTTCGCGTTCACGGCGACTTCAACTGAGGAGGATTGGATTTTTGGCATGGTTTTTCGTTTGAAAATGACCATCGGTGGCAGTTTTGATCCGTCTCCACAACATGCCAGCACCACTGTGAAGTGTGATCTCTCATGACCAGTTGTAACGATATTCACACTTTTTTGCCCTTTCTCTGCAACACTTCGGCCCATGGGGATGTCAAAAGTGAGGGGGACCTCGTCCATGTTAATAATATGATCCGGTGTCACGTTGTGATCACTTACATGCTTTTCAATGAACGCGCGGAAACTGTCAACCTTGGCTTGGAAGTCCGCTGGCAGTTTTTGGGACAGTGTCGTCCTAGCTCTGATAGAGAGGCGTTTGCGCTGCATGAAGCGGTAACACCAAGAAGGTCCTCCCGCAAAGCCGTTTATATTCACCTCCCTGGCAACCACTTGGGCGCGGAGACGCAACTGCACCGTTGACAAACCTCTCCCAGAAGCACGTTGTTCAAGCACCCATGCGTGAACTCGTTCCTCCAACTGTGGCCACCTAGCTTGTCGCCCGCGATTAGCTTTCTTTGTTTTCTTCATTTCAGTAAGCATAACCTCCGCTTTTCGCCAGTCCCTTACAAGTTTTTCGCTCACTCCAAACTTTCTTTCTGCTGCTCGATTGCCGTTTTCGGCTCCATATTTCACTATATGAAGCTTGTAAGCCGCGGAATATGACTTTCTTTTCGGCGACATTTTCAATCAGCCCTTCTAATTGGTGTTTTTAGATAACAGGTGTGACAGATAACTATGAACCTCCAGAAACCGCGACAGATTCTGACGGGTCACAGAGTTCCCTGTAACACCTGTTATAGAAATGTGTAGGCTACTGTCTCTGCGCTCACAGATTTTGTAAAAAAAGCATATATAAGTCGCTCCGATTTATAAGTCGCACCCCCGACCAAACTATGAAAAAAAACGCGACTTATAATCCGGAAAATACGGTATTTTGATGTTGGGGGTGCAGACCAAAGCATGGAACTTTATGACAAATAAATTAATTAACAATTTTCTTTTAGTGAAAACATTAAAATCGATTAGATTTAAA
Organism: Brachionichthys hirsutus; assembly: GCF_040956055.1. Classification (NCBI taxonomy): domain Eukaryota; kingdom Metazoa; phylum Chordata; class Actinopteri; order Lophiiformes; family Brachionichthyidae; genus Brachionichthys; species Brachionichthys hirsutus. Next base: position 8,641,874 of record NC_090917.1, on the reverse strand, counting down.
CAGAACACAACAGAAGGATTAACTGAATTTTGATCTAATATTTTCACATCTCTTCTCTCTTTCGTGGGTCTGCAGCAGGACTTTCCAAAAAAGTTGCCAATGTCCCAGTCCGTTCCTCAGATCTACACACAGGTCAAAGAGTTCATTTACGCCAGTCTCAAGTTCTCGGAATCATTGCATCGAAGGTTGGCCTCACTGAGCAGTCGATGTGTTTCTCTGGAGCTCTTTGTCCAATACGAACTTCCTAAAAGGTCAACTTTGTCACTCCAGTTCAACAGAGATCGATGACATGTTGCGAAAATCAACCAACTTACTGCTGACGAGAACACTCAGCGGCTGCCTGCAAAACCTTATCAAGAAGCCCCACATAGGTCTGACCGAGGTAGGAAAGTAGTGCCGTTAGGAATTACACCCTCACATCTACTCGAGCAAGAATGCGTTTTCATTTAGCCTGAACTGGAAACCTTCTCTCTGCAGCTGGTGCAGATCATCATTAACACCACCCACTTAGAGCAAGGCTGCAGGTATCTGGAGGAGTTCATAACAAACATCACCATCGTCTCTCCTGAAACAGTACACACCACAAGACTCTATGGGTTGTCCACATTCAAGGTAAAATAGGAATTCATGCAAGTTCTTTAATGTTTAAGCTTCTACTACCAGACTACCAAAATCTTCCATTTTCCCATTGTTGGTTAAGTTGTATTAGTGGATATTTTGTTATTAATTATTGACTTTCACTGCATATACTGTAAAGTGAGGACCTAACACTGAACGTGTTTTTTATAATTGTCAAGCACTTAAGAAATTCTGACAAATAATAATAAATGAAATACATGTTTCACTTAAAACTAGAAAGACAATCAGAGATTGCAGACCCTCACCTCCAATAGACTATTGGATCTTGTGAGACAGTAAACAGGGATCAGAGGGGCCAAACCTGCGCTAGCTTGCTGCTCCGGAACGGGAGAAGATACGACTTTTATGACACCCCTGAAATGAAATGAACGACTGGACTCGCGTTCATCTTCGTTTGGCAACTTTGAATTACAGTCCTCGGTTCAGTAAAGTCAAGTAATATTTTTGTCTCCTGCGTACTACAACACATCTTCTGGGCTGTTTTTCCCATCATGCCATTCGTGTCCCTCCCTCTTAAAGTGACACTCCCATGTTACAGCACAGGCACAATTCCAGATGTAAAAACATCAGAGATTGCAGACCCTCCCATCCATAGATCGACGCCATGAATAGCCACACATTAAACATCTTTGCACAGTACACAACAGGTAGATACGATTCTACCGATTTTAAACCATTTTTAAAGGGAGTACCAATATATATGGCTGTGAATGTCCCACAGAATACAGTAGTAAAGCACATTGTTTCATCTGAACACGACGACTAACAAAACTGAAAATATGCTAATTGTGAAGTTGCCTCTCTCTTTCTAAATAAGTTAAACGGCATTTGAAACTGCAAGCATTCTCGATGAGTATTGTAAAAGAGCCTTATTGAAAATGATTTGTAGGATGCTCGTCATGCTGCAGAGGGAGAAATCTATACCAAACTCAACCAGAAGATCGATGAATTCATCCAGCTGGCAGACTATGAATGGTGCATGGCTGAGTCGGATGGCCGTGCCTCTGGCTACCTTATGGACCTGATCAATTTCCTGCGTTCCACCTTCCAAGTCTTCACACACCTCCCGGTGAGTCTGTTCCACCTGACCTGTTTAGCCTGCACTGAGGTTTATTGTCCTCTTGGACTGTTGTCACATGGTGTGTGGCAGCATTGAGCATGTTTTAGTTGATAATAAGGATTTATTAATGCTTCTATTATCCTCTCTAGACCTAAAAACATGTAACGTGACCCTGAAAGGTAGCTGTGCCTTTTGATATTTTGAATATTGAATATATTTTGTAGTTTTATGTGGTTGCCATGTTAATCATTGATTCTGAAGGATCATGTTTTTATCTGGAGTATACATAACAAACAAACATTCCTATTTTACCAACCTTTACGCATATATAAGTACGATATAAAGAAGAATCATACTTTATTAATCCCTCACGGGGAAATTCCTTGTACAGTTTAGACAGCTGCAGTTCACACATGTATGCCAAGCACACACACTCACACACACAAGCACACACACCCATGCACTTTCAAATTTGAACATATGTAGTTGACATACGAGTATAAGTCGTTCCTGGACCGTAACTCAAATCACTTGTATGTAAAAACAAATCCAATATACCCTAAACTGAAAACAATTTAATCCGTTCCGGAGTCTAAAACACTCAAATCAACGTTAATAACGGTGGAAAAACATTTTTAATTTCTCTATAGATACACACAATGATATAATAAATGATATACAGTATTACTGTAATATAAAATGTGTTATTATGAGTTTTACCTTCGAGACAGACGATAGTACTAACAGCGGTGAGGAGGAGGAGGGGGCGTCAGACGGTACGTAGACACTTTATGCAGTAATTGTACTTTACAGGTACTCGTACGTAAACTTAGACATAGTAGTTCTGCCTCTTGAAGGCTTTGTGTTCTTGACAGAATCCTTCTGGTTGAGGATTGTACACATCGTCGATGTACTCCGCTCATACTGGCGTGTCCCATCACTTACGGACACGTTGATGGATCATATCATGCTTCATCTCCATCGTCATCATCGTCTTTTCTTCTCACTGCCATCCTCTCCACTCGCTTTCTTTGGACCCATCACTTCTAAGGAAAACTCACAGATACAGCCAGAATCAGGTGAATACTGGAAACACAACACGGAGACGAGGACGGAAGGTGGAGAACACCTGAGTATTTTGATGTTCTCCACAGCACATATCCAAAACAGTGAATGTACTCTACTCTATACTCTCCAAGGGAAATGCAGATATATATATACCACAAGCTGATGTATTTGTTGTGGTGATATCAGGGGGCTCTGTCATCATCAGACTGCTCTTCTTTGTTTGTTTTTCCATCTCGCCTTCATCCTAATCTGCCATCTGCTGGTTTACTCCATGCATGTCATACTTCTAGTCAGGATAATACTCATGTGTCTGTAAGTGAAGGGTTTTTCCTTGTGAATTTAAAGTCGAGCTGAGAACGTGTTGTTCATTGCATGGTAACTGTGCTGTTGTTAACGTGACACATTTGCTGCTGTCAGGGTGTCCCTGTCACCAGGTCTGCTCTCAGATTAGTCTTTCATGTCTTTCATGTCTTAAGTAAATTCCAGCTAAACTATTATATTATTCTTATTTTGCCGTTTCGATGATCTGTTTTTCAGGAATGTCCTTTTTCTTTCTGTCCACACTTAAACATTGGTGCAAATAACTTGCTTGATGGGTGGTTTCTTCCTTTATGAATAGAACTCATTAATATGTTAAACTTCTAAGCTATTACTTTATCTCTCTCTGCTTGTTGAGTTATTGTTATTACACTTCCAGGGTTACAATAGATCCTTTAAAATATGCATTTTGATATTCAAGATCTAGAAATGTCTTGAAATGTCTGACATGTTATCTGAAGAATGAATGAGAGGGCCCATTTGTGACTTATTGTTCTGCTATTTCAGCCCAAATTCACCAACAGTGACCATTTCTGCTTTGTCGTATTTGTTTGTACTTTACCCAGGTAATGCATATTCTCTTTTGATTTGTGCTGGTGTGACAGTGGTCTGCATTTTAGGAGGAAGAATGTATTTGATAATTCATTTAGAGTCCTGCACTGCTACGGCCAGCACGATTGTGGCTAAGTCTTTGCAGTAATTGCAAGACTGGTTTGGCTGTCAGTGGCTCCATTCTATGCCGACACAAATACTGTGTGTTGCCAACAGTTACTCAACCACCAACAACATCAACGTGCATTCACTCTAATAGAGAAGGAAATGTTCCCCAATAGCGATTAGGCAAATCCTTTTTCTTTTGTGGCATTAGATCTACTGCAAATTCAGTGTATTTTTATTAATTAAAAGGCAGTTCGGCAGAAGGTTGATTTGCTGTGGCTACCCCTGATGGGACAAGACCAAAGAGGAGGAAGAAGAAGTTTCAGGAAAACTAAAGTCGTTTTTGTACTAGACTTCTTTTTGCTACAGTAATGTTATTTTTTTTTTTTTTGAAAAAGGTATCTTAAAATTAAATATGTTAATGTTCAGATACCCTGATTTCTTTTCCTGTCCTTTCCTTCTTTCCTTCCCCCTCTTCCATTTTGATTGGTTTGGGGTGTCTCTACTCAGAATAGCAACAATGACCATGCGTCGATGTCGGTGAGTATTCCGGCCTGGCTGTTACAACACTGTGCTGCCATTCTGCAGGTAGAGGGCAGATAAAACGCATGTACATCTTTGACCATGGAAGCTCCACCACTCGCTTGTTTGTTTTGTCATCTGTGTCCCCTAGTTAGGAAACTTAAGGACAGTATTTACACGTTTTGTCAATTATTACTCTCATCCAGTGGAACTTTGAGAGAGAAAGAGCCTACTTACACATGGTGTGAACTTCCACACTGATGGATCGACCAGTTGACCATTATGAATGCACATTCAGAGGTGATTTAGCCATGTGGCCACATTGGGTCTGTGCCAGTTTGTCTAATCTAAGTCTAACGTGTGTTTTACTTGCCAAAGATTTAGCAGCTGATTTAACATATTATTTCAACAGTCACTGAAAGCAATCTGAGGTTGAGTATCTTGCCCAAAATCATTCCAGCACGTAGGCTGGGATCAAACCACTTTGATAAGTGGGCAACTGCTCTCACACTGAGCAACAGCCCCAAAGGTAACCATGTCATGTGTTACAAAAACAGTTATTCAGAATACACTATTAATCTCAAAGGGAAATTCAGGCACATGCGCACTATTAGGCTGCTATGTGTGTTTAGGAAATAGCAGAAAGCAGTTACAAGCACATTTAGTACACATTAAACACACATATATTGGAATGACAATGCTGCACTGGGAACGTGCAGGGATTTCTTTCATGATGATAAGGATCCAGAACAGCCATTTAAGGAGGGGGGGGTGCATCCGTTATTTTGTGTAGAGTTTGATAAGAGCCACAGAACACACCTGTCCTTGGGAAAGATGTTCTGGTTAAAGAGACAGATAGGGCCAGCTGTATGGTGCACTCTTTGATGGGGGAAGGGGGAGGGGGGGGCAGAAAATAATTCAAATTTGAGCCGAAAACACATGAATTTTGCTTGATCCAATTAGGCAGTTGGTTCTCAGTATCAAAGTATAAAAAATATCTATCCATGGTTTATTATACGCAAGTCTGATTCCAAAAAGGCTATAATATTGTGAAAACCATAAATAAAACTGGATGAATTGTTTCATTTTTTACGTAAAATATGTGCCTATTCTAAATATATTAGCAGCTACACAATTTTGACAAGTTGGGACAGGAACAAAAAAAAAAACAAGACTGCTAAAAAACAACAACAACGAGGTAACAGATTGGGGAAGTGGCCATCCATGAATTGTTCAGCCATGAATGTCCTATGTAAAACACATTATTTTATAAATATGTAGCAATGCATCTTATGGGCTTTATTTCAACCAGAGATGAGACAGAAATCCCCTTTGAATATGAGCAAGCAGGTAGATGAGAATTTAGAGAAGTGGAGGTCTGCTCTGGAAAAGAGAGTTCTGTATCACAGTTGTACTACAGCAGTGAAGTGTGCAGTAGGAGTAACAGAGGAGTTTAGTGTAGAGGTGGGATGCACCAGGGATCAGCTCTGAGCCCCTTTTTGTTTGCCATGGTGATGGACAGACTAACAGATGAGGTGAGAGAGGGAGCTCCTTGGAATTTGATGTTTGCAGATGACATTGTGATCTGCAGTGAGAGTAGAGAGCAGGTAGAGAAGAATGTAGAGAAGTGGAGGTCTGCTCTAGAAAAGAGAGGAATGAAGGTGAGCAGGAATAAGACATCCCAGAGGGAACAGTGATGTTACAAAGAGGAGACGTAAAGAAGGTAGAAGAAGTTGATTTGCTGTGGCGTCCCCTCATGGGACAAGCCGAAAGAAGAAGAAGAACAACTGTCCGATATTTATTTACTACTAATGGCCAATACTGATAATGGGCAACTTTGATATTTTTGGTTTTAAAAAAAAGGGCAGCATGGTGGCGCAGTGGATAGCGGGGCAGCCTCACAGCAAGAAGGTATCGGGTTCGATTTCTTTCTGCGAGGACTTTGCATGTTCTCCTCGTATCTGCGTGGGTTTTCTCCAGGTTCTCCAGTTTCCTCCCACCAGCAAAAACGTTCAACTTAGGTGAATTGAACACTCAAGCTTGTCCGTAGGTGCGAGTGCGATGTGTGGCCTGGCGATGCTCACAGAGTGGACTCCGCCTCTCGCCTATAGTCGGCTGGGCTAGGCTCCAGCAACACCCGTGGCCCACAAGGCAGATAAAGCGGCTGTAGGCTATTGAGCTTGTCTCGTCTGTAAGAAAATAAATGAATAAACAATGTATGTGTTTTTCTTTTCTGGATATGTAAGTGTTTCATTAAGGTGTTTTACAGAAGTCATTTGTGTTTTCCACTCTGACCAAGTTGGGTTTTACTGTTACTCCTAAGCAGAAAAACACAGTTTACATCTCGTTGTATGCTGAGTGTAGTACTTAGTGCATATTTGCACCTGTATCTCTCTGCATGTTTGGGATTCACATCAGAGCTAATAGCCGATTATCTTTTGCCCTTGCTTTTCATCCCATCTATTTTTACTCCTGTATGTTCATCTTACAAGCCCTCCATTTCTTTTTTTATGATTTACTCCCATTCTTATTAACTGCGCTCCTTTTTCTCATCTGTACCTGCATTACCTTTCCATTTCCCCCCCATATTAACCTATTTTATTTGCCTCCTAATATCTGTCCTTGCCCTTTAATCTTTGTTTTATCATCCCACCTTAACCTTAACTACACCCTTCCATCTTGCCTTCCTCCTGCCTTTGTCTGGAACCATTCTTGTCATCCCTTCCTTCTCACTATCCTTCTCTCTGCAGGGTAAAGTTGCCCAAACGGCGTGTATGTCAGCCTGCAAGCATTTGTCGACATCACTGATGCAGATGCTCTTGGACACAGAACTGAAGCAGATCAGCATGGGTGCCATTCAGCAGTTCAATTTAGATGTCATTCAATGTGAATGTAAGTCAAACTCTAATAATAATTTATTTTCTATTTTTATCAGTGTTAGTATTAATGTTACATGTATTGATTGCGAAGTCTTGATATATAAAGCAACAAAAACAACATTGAAAAAGTGCTTTTGATGGCAAAATAACAGTTTATCACAAGGGCATGGATTCCATTTGACATTTATAGAAGTCAATGGCACTGAATGAGTTAAGTGGGATTTCAGTACTTTGACTTCCGTCACTGCTAACCTTGATAGTCAAGCTACACTCACCAGCTAGCTGCGCTGTATTCTGCCATTTTGAAGTAACTACGTTCTGGTGTTATTCATGTCTTTTCAGTGTTTGCCAGTTCAGAGCCAGTTCCCGGCTTTCAAGGCGACACACTGCAACTGGCCTTCATCGACCTACGACAGGTAAAATTGTCTCACTATGTCAGGGTAGACCACAAATCATATTATTCAATTACTTACTAAGGTTCGACCACTGGCCATAAAGCCACTGCAGTTGTGTGCGTGATACAAAACATAAGTTGCTGTCAAAGGTCTCCGATCAATGAATGTGATTGCCCAGTATCGTTAGGGGAATTTTGTTTGGTGGTAGCATGAAAAGCAGGGGGCCTCTCGATTCTGTAACACAGCACCATTCTTATAATGGTTTCTGCCTGTTAAAAGGAACTTTCTCCTCGCTTCCATCATCAAAGTGGTTGCTCACATATTGGCTGGGTTCTATAAGAGCGGCGTTTCCTCTGATGATCTCAGAGGTTCTGTCTGAAATTTTCTGAAGTGAAGTCCTCTATCTTATTGTTTCTCTTTGTTATGTGTTTTAGCTCCTTGATCTGTTCATGGTATGGGACTGGTCGACTTACCTAGCAGACTATGGTCAGCCAACCTCCAAATACCTGAGAGTGAACCCGGTCACTGCCTTGGCCCTACTGGAGAAGTGAGTGCATCTGATCTGTAGGAATAAATCATTTGTATAATTTCCGTTGTATTGATCTCGGTTGTAACTCGGATAGTACCTGTAAATGTAAAGATGTTTCGTAATCAAACCGGAATATAGGGGACCACACAACTGTGGTGCAACACAGGAGCGACAGCTCTCCAGGCCAGGACTCAGCCATCCACTTACATCTAAAGAACAAATGAAATTCATTTGAAGAGAAGGCAAACAAAGACGACAGACGTGTTGAAAGGGGAAAGAAAGAACCCATCTGTGCAAAATTGGAACCGCCATTTCTAAACAGAGGTGCAATGCAGTAGTAGCATCTCAGACAGTTTCAGCACTGTTAACGCCTTGAGTCAAGTGGAAGTGATAAAAAATGTTAATGACTCGCATGATGTCATATTAGGCAACGGAACCACCTGTACCTTCAACAACTTGAAAAACCCATCATGTTTCTGCTTCCCATACCTCAGGAATCTATGCCATTTTTTTCATTCTTGCAAAGAATACTGAAAAACCTCAGATATGAACGTTGCTGCTTTGTCTGCATTCCTCTTCCTTTTTAGTTTTCATGTTCTTCTGGCTGTTGCTCTAAAACCTTTTCCTTCTGCTGTTTTCTTGCTGCTGGTCAGAGTCTACAAGGGGTAAGTGCTTATTCCTCACTCTGTGGTTCCCCCCATGCTCTGTTATGTGCAGAAGTAAGATGGAACATGAACAATTTCAAAATAATTAACCGTAAGAGTCATTATGGCATTTTGTAGAAATTACCATTTTTAAAGGTCACATATTATAAAAAACTCACTTTTCCCATGTTTCTACACGATTATGTTGTTTTTGGGTCCTTATCAACCCCAAACAGGTAAATAAACCATCCAGTCAATCCTACGTAGTTTGGGTAGATCTGTAATCACCTCCTGAAACACGTCTGGAAGAAATCCCTCTCGGCTTGACGTCAAGCCGGGGGGACATGCACAAGATGTGCGTGCGTCATGTTGACGAGGAAGCTGAGCCAAAAGGTGAAGCTCTCCATTTACCGGTCGATCTCCGTTCCTACCCTCACCTGCGGTTACGAGCTTTGGGTAGTGTCAGAGTATTTTCTCCCACACCGTGTGTAAAAATAATTAAACGCACACAAAATGAATTAGGCAGACAAACTTCGAAACCGTCCAGCAGCTACATACGATGGCCTCTGCCGTCCCTCAGGACAATTTATTAGTACAGTAAAAGTAGGTGGTTCTTAGCTATTTGCATAGACCCCGACCCCCCACGATAACCCAGACAAAGGAAATTCCTCTGGAGAGACCCTCGTGGCTCCCTCGTGGGTCCACCATTTTTAGAGACTCTACTATGAATGAATGAATGAATGCTTTATTTCGAACATGCTATTAAGAAAGTCAAATAGAAAAACAAACCGAAAACAATGATAATAGTCAAAATAACTAACAAAGTCAAAACAACAACATTATTAATATGAACGAAACATGTCCAAAAAGGAGTAGGATGAAGCATTAGCTTATTTAAACCTACCCCTTCTCCACTATGTGACAATGAAAATGAAATAATTATCCTAACAGGTAGTGACCGAAAGAACAAGGTTGCGGGTACAAGCGGCTGAAATGAGCTTCCTCCGTAGGCTGGCTGGGAGAGACCACACATGCCGTATTAGTTCAGATCTGTAAGATGTTTGTGTGACGAGTAGATGAGGGAGACGTGTTAAATAAAGCCTTCATGATTCAAAATATGTTTTATTATGTCCTGACATTATTGGCGTCACTGCGGTGTGTGTGTGTGTTTGTGTGTAGACGCTCTCCCCCTGATTGCGCTACAGTTGACAAAGAAGTTTATTTTTTGTGGTAATGTTCTGCCGAAAATTGCCAAAAATGTTTTTGTGTGTGCTGAAACGTCTCCTCACGGGTTACAATGGTAGCATTGCTGCACGCGTGCGCGCTATGAACGTACTTTTGCTTCCGGGTTTAGAGCGTTTCTGATGGAGCTGTTTGAGACAGAATTGACGGACGCTGTCCTGCAGCATCTGTTTAATATTTTCACCAAAGACTGGCTCAGATATTTCATAGAAGTGTCTGGGAACTGCATTAACTTGTGGAAAAAGGGTATAATATGGGATCTTTAAATTTCTGTAAGCCCGCCGTAACTTGAGTCGTTGTTGTGTGTGTGTGTGTGTGTGTGTGTGTGTGTGTGTGTGAGAGAGAGAGACAGTGTCAATACATTTGTGCGGCCTGTCTCCTTGACATACTCTCTATTTCTCTGTCCAGGATGAAGGATGCCAGTAAGAAGAACAACATCTTCTCTCAGTTCAGGAAGAATGATAGAGACAAACAGAAGTTGATTGAGACTGTGGTCAAACAACTGAGGAGTCTTGTCAATGGCATGTCCTCCTAAACACACTGTCCTTAAGGGATTTACTGGAAGCTGCACGCAGTCTAATGCAAATAGTGACCCCGACATGACACTGAGCCTCACAGGGATTCACATACAGATTTTAAAAAAGGGACAGACGGATATTTTACATACTATCATAAGAAGGAACAGCAATACAGAATAGAAAACATGCAGAGGACAGACTCTTGGCATTGTGATAAAAAAAAAAAAAAACCTCACCAATATACAGTGGGGCAAAATAAAGGATTTGTCCGCCTGATTGTGCCAGTTCTCCCACTTAAAAAGTTGAGAGGTCTGTAACTTTCATCATCGTTGCACTTCAACTGTCAGAGACAGAATGTGAAGAAACCAAATCCAGGATATCAAAATGTATGATTTTTAAACAATGTATTTGTATAATGGTGCAGTAAATAAATATTTTGTCAATAGCAAAAGTTCAACTCAGTACTTTGTACTGTAACCTCGGTTGGCAATGACAGGATTCCAACATTTCCTGTACCGGTAGTTCTTGACCCGGTTTGGACAGCTGGTGTTCTGACCCACTCCTCCAGGCAGATCTTCTCTAGCGCTGTGATGTTTTGGGGCTGTTGCCGGGCAACACAGACGTTCATCTCCCTTCACAGACTTTCTGTTGGGTTGAGGTCTGGAGACTGGCTAGGCCGCTCCAGGACCTTGACATGCTTTCTTACGGAGCCACTCCTTAGTTTCCCGTCGGTGTGTTTGGGATCCTTGTCATGCTGGAAGACCCAGCCACGTTTCATCTTCAATGCTCTCGCTGATGGAAAGAGACGTTTGCCCAAAATCTCAAGCATAATGTTTCCTCCCCCATGCTTCACAGTGGGGTTGGTGCTCTTGAGATGCAACTCAGCATTCTCCCCCCTCAACTGGAGGACTGGAGACATAATAGATCCAATATTCAGGCGAAATAAAAATCTAGCTTAATCCAAATAGTCAACTGGTCCTCAGTTATTCCTCGTTTCGTGTGCCAAGGCGAGACTTCAGTCCCTCCAAGCCAGTACTCAGTTCGGTGGTCTGTGATATAGTTCTACCTGCTGGGGCAAGATGGTATCCAGTCCTCCCCGGATCGATCCCTGAGCTCTTTGCCCAGGTCCTCGATTCGAGCCATCACACGGTCCCCCAAAGCACCGAAGAGCACTTTTAGATCCATGGTCAATTTATCCAGAACTTTGAAAGCCGCCGTCTTGGAGACTTTCCGGCACACCAGGGCAACTCCCGTTCCAATTAGCAGATTCCCCCCCACCAATAAGCCAAACAGCCAAATATCTTCCACATCCTCTACAGATAGGACCGTGAGACAGACCACTCTCCATTTCTCCCAGGGATCCATGGTGTAGCCTGCTGCGTGGGTCCCGTCTGGACAGGTGGGCTCCCCCGGAGTCCCATGCTTGGGTGACAAAATGCGATCAATCAGTTAATCGATTCCACGATTTAGTAGATCAGAACTCAGCACGCAGCGGGTCCTGGAAAGCAGACAGACGAGACAAAGAATACAAGCAGGGACGAGAGGAAAAACGTCTGCTCTTGTCGAAGACCGGAAGAAGATGGAGCCCAGCGTCGGCGGAGATTGTCAGGGATCTTGTATCTCTTCCGTTTTCGAATAATTTCTCCAACAGTTGATCTCTTCTCACCGAGCTGCTTGCCTGTTGTAGACTGGCTCATCACAGCCTGGTGCAGGTCCACAACTTTGTCCCTGGTGTCCTTGAACAGCTCTCTAGTCTCGGCCGTGGAGGAGATTGGAGTCTGACTGTTTCAATGAGTTCAAACAAATTAAAATTCTTGCTTGTTTGTAGGCCAAATACTTATTTTACACAAGAATTGACAAATTAATTGTTTAAAAATCATACAATCTGATTTCCTGGACTTTATTTTTTGACATTCTGTCTCTCACAGCTGAAGTGCACCGATGATGAAAATTACAGACCTCTCTTTTTAAGTGGGATAACTCGCACAATCGGTGGCTGCCAAATACCCCCCCACCCCCCACTGTTTCCTAGTGTCCTTGACTGAAAGCCCATTGTAAATTACACACACACACACTAAGCAGTTTCCTAGAGTTTTCACAGCAGTCAACAGTAAAATGTTTTGGAAGGTGAATTTTTAATGACTCAAAACTATGCTTTGTACATACGTGAGAATGTAATGTAAGTGATTGAGCACTAAGGCAGTGAGGTTAAAGGTCAGCATTCATTATTAAATAGGATTTCCTGTAGTCTTGCTAGAGCCCATCACATAAATGATGAGTTTCTTTACTGTTTTTCAGCTTCAAAAGCTTGTCTGTGTGTTTTTCATCACCGTCTGATAAAAACATTCCAGCAAACATTGACCCAGTTGTCCACATACACAATATAAAATGGAGGTTACTATTATCTTTCACCCCTAGCAAGCCAAGCTTTGAACTTGACGTCCTATTGATGCTGTTTTCTTTCTTTTTTCCCTTTTTTTATACTGTTTGAATACTTTAATGATGAAACTTAATCAACAGTTAAGATTGGAAAAGACGTCTCAGAAGAAAAATAAGCACATCAGAAACATGTTTGTCTCGTCTTTTTTTTATCTATTTATTAGTTGCTTACGAACACATAAAACATTGAAGTACAGTATGTACAAAAATACTCATATACAAATGTACACGCATCTATACACACACATAGATAATTAAAATAATACAAACTGGCACTAACAATGGGGAGGGAAAAGAGAAAAAAAGGGGGTGGGTGGGGGTGGAAATCACTCTGTTTTCTTTCTTGCCAAAGCAGTTTTAAATTATTTTCCTTCAGCATTCCTATATTTAATGTACATGGCTTCTTTTATAGTTTATACAAAACATAAAGTCTTCTTAATTTTTGAATTGGAAACAGACCAACCAATCCACATAATGTTAATATTTAGAGCCCCCACTGTGTAAACCTGCAGATATTTTTCTATCTGTCTTCAGGGAATAATCCCGTCCTTTTCTTTCCAATAGGATGATTTTAATCTAGGTACACCAACATCACCTGGCATTGAGGTTGTAACCTAAATCAATATAACCCAAGAACATAATGACTATGCCTATAAAGTAGTTTGGCACAATATTACTAAAGTCCAAGATTTTGCTTAACAAGCTGACCTCACATAATGACATTGTGAAAATCAAATGACAATGAGAAAACAAAACGGATAATAAATACAAAACAAAATCTTAAATCACCCCCTAATAGCACATTCTGGTTTACCTGGTTTAAGTGTGTGCACTCAATAAAAACAATGAATGTTAAATGAGATAAATATCAGCGTGTATAATGTTACATGTTTGGGTGTGATTGACTGAACTGAAATGAACAAACGCTGTGACAAACTAATGAGAGATGGGAGAGTGTGTTTTGTTGCGTTATTCTATATGGTCCTCGACAGCCTCTCGGTGTCGAGCAGATTCTGCATTTCAAAGATGTAAGTATGTATAATTTTTACTTTAAAATGTTTAATAATGACCTTTGTTATATGCTTTAAGTTGTGTACTTGCATTATATTTTTTCTGAAATGAAGGAAAACCCAGAGAATCTGCAACTTTGTAAATGTGTTTAATTTGTTATCGAGTCAGAGAGTGAGGAAGGAAGTCAGCGAACATGATTAAACATAACATGAAAGACATTTATTACCTTTGTCACTTCTTGTCTGGTACCCCCCCCCCCGATGTTCAGTCAAATTCAGTTCAGTGTTCTTTTTATTATGAAAGTTGCAGAATAAATTCTGCTAGCGTAGTTACACGGGGCCTAATAGGGTGAGGCTGGCTGGTTCTGTCAAATTCTTGGAGCTAATTGGTTTATGTTAGAAAAATCTAAATGTTGTTCATGGGCAAATGCTCTAATGGGCAATCCTGCAGTCAACATTCCAATTACACACAGATTGACACAAGAATTCGTCGCGTATCCATATTTTCTTGGAGCAGTGGTAGCTTATTCCACAAGGATTTGGCTTGGGGGACCAGAGAGAGGGTGGACGGTCCAAGTCCAGTGCGGACAACAGTATGAATAGTGAACTGGTAGCTGCAGAGGTGTCAGTTCAGCGTCTGAGCATTTGAGCAAGGCACCGAACCCCACAAGCTGCTGCTAGGGTGCTTCTACTCAGCTGCCCATCATTCAACCATCCATCATTTACTTATTATTATTATCCATTATACCCAAAATAAACTTTTTAGGTTGCATAGACAGTCTTAGACCATGACTCGTTAATTAGGGGGGCAAATCAAGTATTGCATTTTGTTGATTGTATTTCATACAACAGAACTAGCACCATTACCTTAAATGGTCTGGGGAAGAATAAAGTTGCACCTAAAAACACTAATTATTGCAACCAATGTTCAACAAAAGTATGAGCTTTCTCTGTGTGAGAGGAAATCATTCTCCATCCCAGCAGGTGGCAGTAGAAGTGTTTGGCAGTCATAGCACAACCCATACACACAGCTTGGGCATGCACACACACACACAAAGGGCCTGTAGACATACAAGTTAGGGGAGCGAGAAGATGATGAGAGTAAAAGGTCAACCCACGTAGCAGTGCCCAGGGAGCTGCTTCTGGTAGTTCGGTGCCTAGCTCAAGAGCACCTCGGCAGCACATAGGAGGCAAACTAGCACTTCTCCAACCGCCAGTCCACACTCCACACCTCTTGGTTCATCTGATCACGAACCAGCCACTGGTTACAAACTGATCTTGAGTTGGTCTTGAACCGGCCACCCGTAGGTCTCCGGGCCAAGTCCTCATGGACGACACTGAAAATAAGAACTGTCCAAGCAACAGAAACCTCATCAGAAGTGCTCATTTTTAACAGCAGTTAAAAATAAAAAAGTGCTATATAGAGGTGATCACAAAATAACCAAAAGATTATTTGTGTATATTGTATGTATATCTGTGGAAATGAAGCGACAACAATTTTTACATTTTTGCACCTTATTTTACCATTTTCATAAATAATGTGTTGTTTTTCTGAATTTATATTTATATTTTTTTTATTCTGTCATAAAACGTAATTCCTTTATCTAATTTTATACCAATAATATGGTCTCAGCATCGGTTTTCTCCGGGTTCGGGTTTCCTCGGGTTTAGGTGAATGGGTCGCTCTCGTATTGTCAGTAATCCCATCAGTAATGTTCATATGCTCATGTGTGTGAGGCGCTGTGTGTGTGTGTGTGTGTGTGGATCCCTCACTGCCCAGAAAGACGCCACCATTGAAGGGTCCTTTGGAGTTGAACTGCTTTGTCGTACGACTGTGATACATTCAGCTTCTGGGTTACTTGACATTCCCCCATTCCTACTTTTAAAGTCAACTTTGGTGTTCTGTGACTGTTCAGGCAGTTTGAAATCACCACATACAGTCTAGAGTTCCTGTGTTAATGTAGTTGGAAGAGGTGGGGTTAGTGTTTCCTTCCTGTCTGTCAAGTACTTTAGTGCAGAGATCAAACACTTTGACAAGGCAATAAACATGCAGTCCAACAATGCAGCAGTCTGAGGAGGAGGAGGAGGAGGAGGAGGAGACATACCTCCAGTGAACACAGTCCACTTTTATTTTATTTCCTCTGTTGGTCCTGGTTAAAGCTTCTCCCCCAGCAGTATGCTGAGCATCATTTTCTGTATTTAGAATATAATTAAGGGAGCAGTTCAGGTTATTTGCCATAAGAAATTCTTGTCAGAATAAGTAATTTCCAAAATTACTACTAGTGTACTTTCTTCTTGTCCTGTGAGGGGTCAAATCAACGTTCTCCACTTGACCCTGTCCTTTGCATCGTCCTCCCCAACACCAGCCACTCTCATGTCCTCCCTCACTACGTCCATGTATCTTCTCCTGGGTCGTCCTCAAGACCATTGTCTCACTGAAAATGTCCTCCCTTCAATGTCCCTCTTATTGTCTCATTTCTAATCCTGTCCAACCTGGTCACTCCCAAGGAGAACCTCAGCATCTTCATCTCCTCCACTTCTAGCTCCACCTCCTGTCTTTTCCTCAGAGACACTGTCTCTGAGCCGTCCATCATGGCTGTCCTCACCACTGTCTCCAAGCCGTCATCATGGCTGTCCTCACCACTGTCTCTAAGCCGTCCATCATGGCTGTCCTCACCACCGTCTTGTAGAGCTTTACTTTCATCCTCGCTGACTCTCTCCTATCACAGAGCACACCTGATACTTTCCTCCACCCATTCCAGCCTGTCTGCACACGATTCTTCACCTGCAAACATCATATTCCAAGGAGCTTTCCATCTCATGGTAAACAAAAAGGGGCTCAGAGCTGATCCCTGGTGCATCCCACCTCTACATTAAACTCCTCTGTTACTCCTGCTGCATACTTCACTGCTGTCCTACATGTCCTGAACTACTCTGACATACTTCTCTGCCACTCCAGACTTCCTCATGCAGTACCACAGTTTCTGGACACCCTGTCAGGCTTTCTCTAGATCTACAAAGACACAAAGCAGCTCCTTCTGACCTTCCCTGTACTTCTCCATTGCTAGACTCAACACTAACATTGCATCTGTGGTACTCTTCCTCTGCATAAAGCCATACTGCTGCTCACAAATACTTACATCTGTCCTTAGTCTAGCCTCAACTACTTTTTCCTAAAACTTCATCGTGTGACTCGTCAGCTTTATCCCCCTGCTCGGCGGAGGTTTGCGCTCTCCAAGTGCAGTTCCAGTCTTCCACGTTGAAGACCAGCACCAAGTAACACTTAAGAGAGAGTGAGGGGGGCTGTTAGCTGACGGCAGGCCAAAATGGAATCAGATTTACGTTATAAAAGTCTTGAATAAAACGTTTTCATATTTATAACATGAAAACCAGATAGTCAGATTCAGGTGATAAAAAGAAAAGGTAATGCTGGAGTGGCGACCTGTATCAAAAGTATCCAACGTGTTCATGCAAAATACACATAAATCTCACCCACGTCCGCGCACACGGACACGGACACGGACACGCGCTGACGTTATGGTCAGTAGTAAAAAAAAAAAACAAGATCTCAAATTGAGAGTGAGGATGCCGTGACTCGTCTTGGTGTTTACTTCTCAGGCGGTGTAGCCCGGGGGCAACCCCCCCCCTGACCTGAGTTTGAACCCAATTAGTGAGATATCATTTTTATAACAGGCACACGCGCACACGCACTTTATTGTTTTTAGAATCCCCAATTAGCCGTCACCAAAGTGAGACACGCTGGTCTCCCTGGGTCCAGATCGACTCTGGTTTATTGTTCTGTGGTCACTGTCAGGACTTGTGATTTATTTATACCGTTTTCCTCTCAATAACCCAAAACCTTTGTATTCGCCGTCGCGCGCGCGCAACGTGCGCGCAGGGAGCAGGTTAAAGTCTCGCAGATTGGGAAGGTTCAAGCGGAGAGGTAGGAAGTCACGCAGAGGGCAGCGGCGCTTTCAGACGCGTAATGACGCGTCTCATCTCTCAAAGTCACTGCTGCATTGTTCTGCTAATTCAGCGTGAAGGCGCGCTGGAGTTATTACGTGGGGGGGGACTACAGTAAGGCGCGCTGGAGTTATTATAGGGGGGGGCTACAGTAAGGCGCGCTGGAGTTATTATAGGGGGGGGGCTACAGTAAGGCGCGCTAGAGTTATTATAGGGGGGGGGGGGCTACAGTAAGGCGCGCTGGAGTTATTATGGAGGGGGGGGGGGGCTACAGTAAGGCGCGTCCATTAGAAATCATTAAAACGTGCAGCAGAGACGTGACTCTGATACGACCAGCAGCTGCTTTGCATGAACCATCGACCCACTGAGGGATTAATGCGCGCTTTACGCGCGTTCCTCTGGAATGCGGCCCGCCCTGCAGCGCTGCTCGCTGATCCTCCAGGGAGTGCGTAAAGTAGCTGCCTGATTGCAACAAAGGCGTCGCGGCTCCATTGTCTCGCAAGAAATCGTCACCTTTTCTCAATGAAATGTGTCGCGGATTGTCTGCGTGCACCGGGAGGTAAGGATTAAGGATGCGGCTCCGCGGCCCCGCGCCGACCGGAGGCGGGGCCCAGCGACAGCCACAATTAAAGATGAACTTTGAGTGAACTAATTTATCTGAGGGAGGAGAAGGTAACCGGCCGCCTATAAAAGGCCGCTGCCGCGTCCGCCGCTTCACCTGCACGTCGCTGCGCCATGGCTCTGAGCGCGCTGCTCGCCACCTTCCTGTGCACGATCGTGCTTCCCAGCGTGATGTTTTTGGTGGCGGTGAGGCTGTGGGAGGTTTATATGATCCGCAGCAGAGACCCCAACTGCCCCCGGCCGTTGCCCCCCGGATCCATGGGCTTACCCTTCATAGGAGAAACGCTTCAGCTCGTCCTCCAGGTAAACGTGCGCGTCGGTTTGTGCTGAGTCATCACAGGGATTCCGATTTATTGGTTTTTCTTGACTTTTAACTTTCTTTTTCTCAATAAACAAACATCTTTGTATTCATCTCCACTGCTTTGCGCGCGTCCGTGTGGCGCCGTGACAGACGGGATTAGAAATCTGTACGATTTTAATGACATAGTTACTACAATGTGTAATAACAATGTTGTTGTTTTTGCAGTCTAAGATGTCTTGCTGTTATCTGAGTTTGACTACTAATTCAGAATATTTGTAACGTTAAATGTCGCGTCATTGCTGCTTGTTCTCCGTGCGTCAGAGTTCACATAATATTCTGTATTGTTAATATGTCTCCGTGTTCGCAGAGGAGAAAGTTCCTGCGGATAAAGCGGCAGCGGTACGGTTACATCTACCGCACGCACCTTTTTGGAAACCCCACGGTGCGCGTGACCGGAGCGGAAAACGTCAGGCAGATTCTGCTGGGAGAGCACAAGCTCGTGTCTGTTCAGTGGCCCGCTTCTGTGCGCGCTATCCTGGGCTCGGACACACTGTCTAACGTGCACGG
Source organism: Brachionichthys hirsutus (assembly GCF_040956055.1). NCBI lineage: Eukaryota > Metazoa > Chordata > Actinopteri > Lophiiformes > Brachionichthyidae > Brachionichthys > Brachionichthys hirsutus. The sequence continues at coordinate 8,622,502 of NC_090917.1, read as the reverse complement.
AGCGCAGCACAAGACCAAGAAGAGGGTGAGTCATTCTCCTCCTGCTGCGTTTCATGGCAGGTTTGATTTCAATATAATTCACAGTGAAATGTATTTAATCTATTTAAACAGCAACTTATTAAAACCTCAGACTTAAACAATTTCCCTCTTCAGATTGTAAGAGAGAGATAAATTGTATCATCTTTATTTCAGACATGATCGCCACCAATGCCCAAAAGTGTCTTAGATTAATTTATTTAGGGAATTAAATCAGATGAAAATCAGACCGAATGCTGGAGTGAGCGTTCCTAAACCCTCTTTGCCCTTTTCCAGGCCATCCTGCGCGCTTTCTCCAGGGAGGCTCTGGAGTTCTATATCCCCATCATCCAGGAGGACGTCCGCGCTGCGGTGAAGGAATGGCTGCTCAAAGACTCCTGTGTGCTCGTCTACGTGGAGATGAAGCGGCTGATGTTCCGCGTCGCCATGAGGATCCTCCTGGGCTTCGAGCCGGAGCAGATCGAGACCGATGAGCAGCAGCTGCTGGAATCTTTTGAGGAAATGATCAAGAATCTATTCTCTCTCCCCATCGACGTGCCTTTCAGCGGACTTTACAGGGTAAGATAAAAAACACTAAAACAAAAAGACAGAATATTCACTTTTCAACTCGGAGTTGGAAAGTGGTTTTCAAAAGTGGGGCCCATCCCAAAATAAGGGGGGGGGGGCATCAATCATAGAAACTCTTTTAATTTTTCTGTCTTTGATTAACTGAAATTTTTATTTTTATTTTATTACATTTATTTACAAGAGATAGATGTGATTTAATCAACAGTAATTTATATTGTTAGAATTAGACCAATCAAAAGCTGTTAATCCTATCAAAGTAAATGATCAGAATAGTTTAATGCTGATAGAACAAGGATCCATCCGCGGTGAATGTACCATGGCAGCTAACTTTCATGCACCGGGAAAGTACGAATCAAACATATTGCCCAGGTTATTGGGGATACAGTACCGTTGTTACGGACCTTATTGTACCTGTAGTCGTAAAGCAGAAGTCTAATTTGACGTTAACAAGTAGGGGTCAGTAGTTGAATGATTCTCAGTGTAATCATTATTATTTCACTAATCGATCGACATCTGAAAATGTTTTGCTTGCCACATGGGAAATCTGTAAATGTGTACTGTTTAGATATGTGTGTATCTATTTGGTGCATATAATTTCTACAGTCTTATTTTTATTTTTAACTTTTAGTGGTCCTCTTTGATCTTCATTTATATGTGCCTCCCTCCTTTTTTTCTTTCCACCTCTTTCCTGTCATCTCTATTCCTTCAGGGTCTCAAAGCGAGGAACTTCATCCATTCCAAGATAGAAGAGAACATCAAGAAGAAGATGCAGGACTTGGACGAGGAATCCAAACACCGGGACGCTCTGCAGCAGCTCATAGACAGTAGCAGGAAGAACGGAGAACCTTTCAGCATGCAGGTACAGAAGGACACGTCACATTTACTTTAACTAATGACTTAACGCATGAAATAGATGCATAACAATGCAAACCAGACAATTCCAGTGATTCAGTGTCTGCATATGCGTCTCCAGGCCATTAAGGAATCTGCTACAGAGCTTTTGTTTGGGGGCCATGAAACCACAGCGAGCACAGCCACCTCTCTGATCATGTTCCTGGGCCTGAACCCCGAGGCGGTGGCTCGAGTCAGGCAGGAAATAAAGGACACGGTAATTTCATTGTGTGTTTGCTTATTTATTATGGAGGTTCTCAGACTAATAGAAAGAAAAATCTCCATGACAACTGAGCTGTTTTATAAATCATTTTTTTATAATTGGTGGAAATCTGTGGGGGAAGAGTTTGTAAATAAACCTGGAGTCCTGATGTATCCTCAGGGATAATGAAAGTAGGACTCGTTAAACTCGGATCAGGGGCTGGATGATGATGCTAAGTCACGAGGAAAGCTGAGTAACGTTTTACCAGAAAGGACAACGGGATAATGTTCAATGAACAAAGTAAAGTTGATGGGGGGGGGGGGGGGGCTGGACTTGTTTAGTTTGGTTGAAGACGTTTCACCTCGTATCCGAGAGGCTCCTTCAGTTCTAACTGGTGGAGAGTCCAGATACTTGAAGACAAAAGACAAACAGGACCGAAACCACTGGGACAATTAGACTCATCAAGAGTCATCAGCTTTCATAAGGTGACGGGGCGCTGCCCCCCCCCCCCCACCTAAGGTGAGATGCTTTGTTGAGCTGCACCCAGGTGTGGCTGGGGGGTTGTGGATTCTGGGGATTGAGGTCAATATCCTGATGAATGTTAATGAGAAGTCTTGTTGTTGTTTTTGTCCTTTGTATCTGGACTCTGTCCCTTAGAGGTGAAACGTCTTCAACCAAATTTGAACAAGTCCAGCTGACTCTTTTCTGCTCTTCTTGATTGATGAGGGGTCTTATACGATTAATTTAGCCATTGGAAGTTCTATTGCAATGCAAAGTCATCTTTCTGAAATCAGTTCAACAAGTCCATCTCTGCTTCGTTTGATGTGTGTCATGTCCCTCTGTGTGCCTCTTTGGGTGGAGCAGGGGACGGACCTCCAGAGTCTGAACATGGAGTCTTTGGAGCGACTGAAATACACCAGCTGCGTCATTAAAGAGACTTTGAGGATCAACCCCCCAGTTCCCGGAGGCTTCAGGGTGGCGCTCAAGACCTTTGAACTCAATGTGAGTTAACAAAGCATCGTTAAACAAATGTGTAAATCGGAGATTGCGATGTGTCTGCTTCATGATTCCATTTGACCACATCAGGGTTACCAAATTCCCAAAGGTTGGAATGTCATCTACAGCATCTGCGACACCCATGACGTGGCGGAGATCTTTCCCAATAAGGAAGACTTCCAGCCGGAGCGCTTCATGACCAAGCCTCCAGCTGACTCCCGGTTTCAGTACATCCCGTTCGGAGGGGGCTCCAGGATGTGTGTGGGGAAGGAGTTTGCCATGGTCCTGCTGAAGATCTTCCTTGTGGAAGTGATCTCAAAGTGTCATTGGACTCTTTTAAATGGGCCCCCCACCATGAAAACGGGACCTACGGTCTATCCTGTGGACAAACTGCCAACCAAGTTCACCAGCTATGCACAAAATTAAACTTAGACGAGGAACGTTCGTGTAAAAATGTTGACTGGATGTCTCGAATTGCGTTTACCGCTACATCCACAGCAGATGGGGGGGGGGGGGTAGACGATTGAATTTATCTTTACAAGAAAATGGGTGAATGGAATATATATAAATCATATGTATAGGATTTTTATAATACTTCATTATGTACATATTTAGAGACTGTATTACTATTGTATCACACCTCAATTTATTTATGTGACTTAATATGTTATATTGTATTGAATTTATATTTAATAAAACGTTTGTGTGTGATCATGTTTTTTTGTTATTTCATTTAAATTAAAGGGTGATTTCGTAAATGTCTAAATTACGTTAAAATGTAATAAAAACACTGCTCTGCTTTCTTTTGAGTAGTTTTCAACCTGTTTTGACTTGAAATCACTGCAGAGCAGACTGGAAGCATCTCGGCTTCCACCTATTAACATTTAAACTGAACTGTTGCTAGAATAGAATAGTCTATAATAATCAGCTCTATTTCTATCCATCCATCAATTTTCTGTGGAAGTAGGTCAGTAGTACTGAGACTCGTACTTGGTCACAGATACTGTTGCGGCTTCCTTCCCTGGTTTAGCCGCTGAGGGGTGCGTTGGGTCCTGCGTAGTTGTCCGACGCGCTCAAATGTTTGTACAAAACGACGCGGAATCCAGGATGCGTTCTCAGGTGGATTTATTGCGGCCCAAGTGCGGCGGTACTGGCGATAGACAAAGTCCAAAAGGTATATTGCCTGGATGAATGATGGATGGATGGATGGATGAAAATAAACCATCAAATAAAGCCAAAGTGTACAAATCCGTGTAAAGCGGTCAACAAAAATTACGGCCTCCCAACTGCCTCTCCCCTAGCCTCCGTGTTCCAGGTGTGTGCGTGCCTTTAAAGCCTCACACACGCCCATGCGCACACACCCACAGGCACACCCACCGGCACACCCACCCCCAGGCTATACCCACACTCACCACACGGGCCAGCAGACACACATGCATTCAGTGTCCACCATATCTGTCTTCTACACACCAGCCCCTAATTATTAAGTGAAACAATAATTACACAATCATGAATAAAAGAAGACACAACAGAAAGCACCAGCAATGCATGTAGCACAAGATCTAAAGTCCATGAAGTACAACATGGAAATCTTCCTTCTGGTCAATATTTAAAACCATTCACAAACAGTCGTCTCCATAGCTCGTCTGAATTCGTGATGGAAACTCCGTTTACTGTCACTGCCTCACAATCCATGGCCTGCCCACTGTGTCCTATCAGTGGCCCATTCACTGTCCAGCCCAGTACAGTCCTAATGGCATAAGGTCCATCATTCATGCTGTGGATCACCTCCAGTGGCTCCACAGCTTTGGGAACATTAGTCCCTATGAGCAGATCAATCCCTGCATCAATCTGCGGTAAGGCAAGGTGCTGTAGGTGCGGCCACATTCTCAGGTCCTTCTCTGTTGGTATGTTGTTCTTGTATACTGGCATTGACTCCTGTGTGTAAGCTCTCGGCAAATCAATAAACTTCTCTTCATCCAGTGCAGCTATTTCCAATTCGGGCACAACATAACTGGTCACCACCTTTTCCTGGCCCATAGTTCTCAGGAGAATGCTGGTCTTTCTTCCAGTGAGATGGAGTCTGTGCATTAGATCCTCTGTGCAGAACGACGCTGTGCTGCCTTGGTCCAGGAAAGCATACGTGTTGATGGTTTCACCGCCCTGTTTTGCTTTAACCTGGACCGGCACTATAGGTAGTTTGCAGTTCTGCTCTCCAGCCCCTGTAAGACCACTTGAGACCAAGGTGTTATCCACTGAGAGTGTGATGTTCCTTCCAGTCTGCTCAGGATTACTCACATTGTCCCTGTGCAGGACAGTTGGATGCTTTAGGCCACATTTCAAACAGGTGATCCTCTTGCGGCAATATTTGCTCATGTGCCCTTTACGCAGACAGCTATAACAAAACCCACTCTCCTTCAAAAAGCCCATCTTCTCTCTGTGAGCCATCCTCTCCAACTGCACACACTCCGTCAGTGAGTGTCCTCCTTTACAACAGGGGCATATGTTCCTCCTTGGTGGGTGAGTGTCCTTGCTCGTATATCCAGACTGATATTTCCTCTCCACAGGGTCTACAGTGGTGGAAAAGCTTGTTTTGATTCCAGAGTGGAGCAGAGCTTCAGGTTTGCTTGCACTTTTATTCCTGGTAGGTTCATCCTGTATGTTGCCAAACACAGGGTCAGTGAGAATCTTCACCTGCCTTTCAACAAAGGCTGTGATGTCGATAAACCTTGCTCTTCGTTTAGACTTCTCCTGTAGATCACAGGCGTGGCTTCGCCATTGGTCTCTTATCTTATATGGCAACGTTCTTATAATGTTCTGCATATTAGATGGGGTGTCCAGGTCATGTAGGTACTGCACATTCTCCATAGCATTGCAGCAGCTGCGGAGGAAGAGACTGTATTCCTGCAGGGCCATGGCATCTTCTGGTTTGATGTGTGGCCACGACAGTGCTCGCTCCATATAGGCTGACGCCACCTTCTGCTCGTTCCCGTACCGTTCCTTTAATAAAGCCTTTGCCCTGAAGTATCCACTTTCTGCATCAATATACTGGAAACTTCTCACAAGTTCCTTTGCATGTCCCTTTGTGTATTGCTCAAGGAAACACAAGCGATCGTAGTTGTTATTTGTGTTGCTTTCTACTCCCATTTCGAATGCTCTGATAAACGTGTGAAACTTCAGAGGGTCACCATCGAACGCTGGGATTTCTCTTTTTGGGAGAGCAGACATGCACTGCTGTTGTATGAGAAGTGATGTGATTTCATTTTGCTTTCTCATTATTCCAAATACACCATCAGTGTTTGGTGTTCCAGTGTTTGCCCAAAACGTATTGCTGTACTGCATATCTTCAGAGATTTGAACGGTTCTGGGTTCTGCTGGTGGAAGTACGTTCTCATATGCGGGTTCCTTTGGTTTAACAGAGAGAGATGGAATGAATTCTGTGGCCTTTACATCAAGAGATTGTGACTTTTGTGGCTGTTGTAAACCTGGTTTTCCCAGGTAGGAGTTCATCCCGTCAGAATGTCTTGACGTACTACGTGCAATGCTGCTTTGGTTCTTTATCACCTTCAGTGCTGCTACTTTTTCAGCAATTTCACTGTCTATTTGAAACCGTTCTCTCCTTTTGCGTAACCGCTCCTCTTCATCTTCAATTGCATGTCTTTCTTTAAGGAACTGTTGTCTGGCTTCTAAAGCTGCCAGCTCAGCTTCAGCTTTCCAACATGCAGAAGAGCGTGAGGTCGTGGAGGAGTAACAGGACCGAGACCTTTTACTCCCAGCATTTGAAATGCTGTCCCCAGGCTGCACTCGGTCTCCTGGATCATATTCAGGTGCAGGTGGTTCGTCAGTAATTTCATTTGCAGGATGTAATTTACATTCTCCTTTCCGAATTTCCATGCTTGGACCTTGCTTGTAATCTGTTTGACTCATTTTGTTTTACTTTATTTCTTGAGACCAAACATTCAAAAGTCATAAAAGTCTCCTTTAAAGTTCAGAAAAAACCATGCTAATCGAATAATTCAACAGCTGGCTCCAAACACCATCACCGCTGCGTAAATGCGCATTGAATCCACTTCAGAGTCCCTTCATCAAGCGCGGAGAAATGGCGCCTCCAGCAGTGCAATCGCGCCAGTTTCATTCATTAATCCAACCCAATCCAAAGATGCGCGGCGGCACCAACAGGTTGAATCCTCCTCGACGTCAAACAGGTGCGCTTACCTGCGTCCTGACGAATAAACTTCGTATTTCAAAGCACTTAGCTGTCCGTTTGTTCTCCAGCTGAAGGCCTGCTCCTTCGGCGTTTGAGTGCGCAGCGCGATGATCTTCACATGTTGCCTTTTTTGTTGACAAATGTTGCGGCTTCCTTCCCTGGTTTAGCCGCTGAGGGGTGCGTTGGGTCCTGCGTAGTTGTCCGACGCGCTCAAATGTTTGTACAAAACGACGCGGAATCCAGGATGCGTTCTCAGGTGGATTTATTGCGGCCCAAGTGCGGCGGTACTGGCGATAGACAAAGTCCAAAAGGTATATTGCCTGGATGAATGATGGATGGATGGATGGATGAAAATAAACCATCAAATAAAGCCAAAGTGTACAAATCCGTGTAAAGCGGTCAACAAAAATTACGGCCTCCCAACTGCCTCTCCCCTAGCCTCCGTGTTCCAGGTGTGTGCGTGCCTTTAAAGCCTCACACACGCCCATGCGCACACACCCACAGGCACACCCACCGGCACACCCACCCCCAGGCTATACCCACACTCACCACACGGGCCAGCAGACACACATGCATTCAGTGTCCACCATATCTGTCTTCTACAGATACCAAGACATGTCCAGAACACGTCCAAACCATCGAAGTCTGGTCTCTCTGACCTTCACTGTCCCTCTTATTGTCTCATTTCTAATCCTGTCCAACCTGGACATTCCCAAGGAGAACCTCAGCATCTTCATCTCCTCCACTTCTAGCTCCGCCTCCTGTCTCGTCCTCAGAGCCACTGTGTCTAAGCCGTCCATCATGGCTGTCCTCACCACTGTCTCTGAGCCGTCCATCATGGCTGTCCTCACCACTGTCTCTAAGCCATCCATCATGGCTGTCCTCACCACTGTCTCTAAGCCGTCCATCATGGCTGTCCTCACCACTGTCTTGTAGACCTGTCCCTTCGTCCTATCACAGAGCACACCTGATACTTTCCTCCCCCCGTTCCAGCCTGCCTGCACACGATTCTTCACCTCCTTTCCACATTCTCTCCATCACTCTGCTCTGTTGACCCGAGGTACCTGAAGTCCTCTACCTTCTTTACGTCTATTCCTTGTAGCTTCACTGTCCCCCCTGGGACCTTCTCATTTACACACATGTACTCTGTTTTACTCCTGCTCACCTTCATTCCTCTCTTTTCTAGAGCAGACCTCCACTTCTCTAGATTCTCGTCTACCTGCTCTCTGCGCTCACCACAGATCACAATGACATCTGCAAAAGTCTTCATCTTATTCTGAAACAACCCCATTAAAAACTCTACAGCAGGGGTGTCAAACTCTGGCCCAAATTAATATTAGAGCTGGCCCGCTGGTTCTGTACCCGCGGGCCAGCTCCTATAATGCCATTTATTTTATTTGACGTTATTTATTTACACTGTTGTTTTATATATATTGTGGCAACTTTATTTTTCTTTTGATTTGGCCTTATACATTGTTTACCTATTTATTGTGCATTTTAATGTGAAAAAAAACAAATGTTTGCAGCGTGCATGGGTGGGGTGGGGGCCCCAGGGATTTCTTGCTTGGAGTCCCAAGAGACCCTAGCAACGCCACTGTATATATTAACACATATTTTGTATAATATAACACATGGAATTACAGCAATAAACACATCTAAAATCGGTTTTGTTTGTTTTCGTGGTAAATTCATATTTGTGACATGGGACATTACATGTGACAGTCATGTGACATGGGACATGCCAGGGGTCAAACATAAAAATGTTACCACCCCCTGGCACAAATGGGTGATTCATGAAGCATTTTGATTATAAAACTTAATGCTATCAAAATAATAAGGATATCATTATAGACATCTCTTAATGTACTATTTGCTCATGATTTAAATTTACCATAAAAAATATAAATTTTGTTGTTTTTCTTTACATTTAAGGGTAAATTTCTCATTACCGCAATGTGTCCATAACTAGATTTGGGTTTTATGAGATGGAAATATTAGTAATTAAGAAAGATAAAAAATAATAAACTTTAGTGCATGTTATACTATAAACAGTTACAGTGAAGAGACATTTGGTCTTTGAAGAATATTAGTAAAGTTAGTGAAAATAACAAGGAATAAAAATGTGTCCAAGACTCATTTTCTCATTCTCCGCAACAATTTTCAATCAATTCAATTCAATTCAATTCAGTTTTATTTATATAGCGCCAGATCGCAACATAAAGTCATCTCAAGGCACTTTAATGGATTAGCAGGGAAAGACCTGCAGGGAAACACAGAACCCAACTTGACCCACAAGAGCAACGGAGGCAAGGAAAAACTTCCCTTTAACGGGCAGAAACCTTGGACAGAACCTAGGCTCATGGTGGACGGCCATCTGTCTGGCCGGCTGGGTTGAGAGAGAGAGAGAGAGAGAGAGAGAGAGAATGGCAGGTCGGAGACGAGTCAAGGAGATGGATAGGGAAGTGATAGTGAGACGGAGCAGGAGCAGACAAAAACAAAATGCTAATGCTAGCGACGTGGACATCAGTGTTGAGGCCACAGGTCCAGGTTCTGCAGCACCACGGACAGAAGGACCTGAAAGAGAGAGAGGGACAAACAGCGGGAGAGAGAGAACAAGACTACGGGGAATAGAGACAGATTGCACACATATATTTATAACATGAATAACCCGGTAAAGATGGAGGAGCTCAGTGTGTCACGATGTTAAGCCACCAATGCTGCCTAATGACAGCAGATTGATTATACTGATTACTGCATCGATTAGTCCCCCCTGTCTGCTCTTGGAAATATTTGGAACCACGAGCAGGCCAGCATTTTGGGACCGCAGGGTCCTAGTGGGGCAATACAGGATAATCATCTCTGTAAGGTAAGGAGGGGCCTGGCCAGTGAGGGCTATAAAAGTAAGTAGAAGGATTTTATATTCAATCCGTTCCCTAATCGTTGTTTAAGTCCTCAAGAAACTTACATTTGCAAGGAATTTTGATGGAGGGGACAGTATTGACTGTAACATTGGCTACCAGATGGCTACCAGGTAAGCAGTTATTTTTTTTACCTCTCCAGATATACAGTAATTTCAAAGTTTGTATGTTTAAGTAGCTACACAACTTTTTAGTTCTCATTACCGAAACGTGAAGTTTTGAAGTAAAAAAAAAAGTTAATGATTCTATGTATTATTATTATATACCCAATGATGGTCTAAACAAACAGCTAAGAATGGTTTAGAGCACATCATGTACTAACTGCGTTAGCATAAACGTTCATTGTCACTCATCTACCGCAACACCATTATCATCCACCGCAACACCCTATTATCATCCACCGCAACACCATTATCATTCACCGCAACACCATTATCATCCACCGCAACACCATTATCATCCACCGCAACACCCTATTATCATCCACCGCAACACCCTATTATCATCCACCGCAACACCATTATCATCCACCGCAACACCCTATTATCACCCACCGCAACACCCTATTATCATCCACCTCAACACCATTATCGTTCACCGCAACACCATTATCATTCACCGCAACACCATTATCATCCACCGCAACACCACTATCATCCACCGCAACACCCTATTATCATCCACTGCAACACCATTATCATCCACCGCAACACCCTATTATCATCCACCGCAACACCACTATCATCCACCGCAACACCCTATTATCATCCACCGCAACACCATTATCATCCACCGCAACACCACTATCATCCACCACAACACCCTATTATCATCCACCGCAACACCACTATCATCCACCGCAACACCACTATCACCCACCGCAACACCCTATTATCATCCACCGCAACACCACTATCATCCACCGCAACACCCTATTATCATCCACCGCAACACCATTATCATCCACCGCAACACCCTATTATCATCCACCGCAACACCACTATCATCCACCGCAACACCTTATTATCATCCATCGCAACACCATTATCATCCACCGCAACACCCTATTATCATCCACTGCAACACCATTATCATCCACCGCAACACCCTATTATCATCCACCGCAACACCACTATCATCCACCGCAACACCATTATCATCCACCGCAACACCATTATCATCCACCGCAACACCCTATTATCATCCACTGCAACACCATTATCATCCACCGCAACACCCTATTATCATCCACCGCAACACCCTATTATCATCCACCGCAACACCACTATCATCCACCGCAACACCATTATCATCCACCGCAACACCCTATTATCATCCACCGCAACACCATTATCATCCACCGCAACACCATTATCATCCACCGCAACACCACTATCATCCACCGCAACACCCTATTATCATCCACCGCAACACCATTATCATCCACCGCAACACCCTATTATCATCCACCGCAACACCCTATTATCATCCACCGCAACACCCTATTATCATCCACCGCAACACCATTATCATCCACCGCAACACCACTATCATCCACCGCAACACCCTATTATCATCCACCGCAACACCATTATCATCCACCGCAACACCCTATTATCATCCACCGCAACACCATTATCATCCACCGCAACACCCTATTATCATCCACCGCAACACCATTATTATCCACCGCAACACCCTATCATCATCCACCGCAACACCCTATTATCATCCACCGCAACACCGCTATCATCCACCGCAACAGTTGCGGGCCTGTTGCGGTGGAGAGATACAATGTTTCGGTAATGAGAAACAAACCAGCCGCAGCCGCTCAATTTGCCTCGGCTGCTCCACAAGGTGCTTTTTCTTTCTGGAGCCCTTCTGATTTATACTCAGCCTCCCTCCACTCCATGTCAACTTCTGAGCTTTGTGCTATTGTCCCTGGAACCTTGTTTATTACTGAGGTACTATTGGATCCACGAATGCTGAATTGCTGTATTTATTGTTAGCCACTGTTGATAAGAGTTTCAGCTTAATGGCCAAATTGTAATAGTAAATTGTAGGTGACACCTTTATGTCTTGCCGTCCTATCCCCGCTGGCCCAGCCCTCGAACGATGTGAACGAACTTTTATGAACTTTGCCTCCTCTTCTCATTCTAAAGAGCGTCTGCGTTCCTCCATTGTTCACCATCACCCAGTGGAGACAAAACTTTGTACGGTCAAGGCTATTTCAGTGCAAATGTGTAACAATTGTAGTAAATTTACAACACAGTGCTGAAAGTGGTGAGAAAGTACTACGCTTTCAATTAGATGTCCAGGCATGAACATGGTCCAAAGTAAATCATTGTAATAGCTTGTGAAGTAGCGTTATCCAACATAGTACTTCTACACACCCAACAGCTGGGTTTCCATGAAAAGTACACGAGAAAAACTGACCCGAATGGAGAAGACAAAAGAACAACGTTTAACCGGCCTACCAGGGTTTGTTAATCTAAGATATAAAAATATATATAAAATATAATATTACCGTTTTGGTGCTAACTAGATCTCTATTGATCACATTTCCGGTGAACTGATGGAATCGACCTGATATAAACAGAATAAAAAAATGATTTTATCTGATGTAAAGAAGACAGTGGTTCAAGTTTAGGTCAAAGGCTGCTTTCAGGCATTTGCTAGAACATTTTATTTTCTTGCAAATAGTGACAGGATGAGTGTTTATTTTAGAATACAGCTTTCTCGGAGTGGATGATCCTGCTCCCGTCTCATCCAGTGTCTGCTCCTTCCAGCCGATCTCCCCTCTGCTAACACCACTTTGGAGCTGAACAGTGCTTGTGAACCTGAAAACACTCTGTAGGAGCTGAACCGACCACGAGAGTGGAACCTCGGTTTACGAATTTAGTCTTTTATTTTACTCCATTGACAACTTGAAACGTTCATCAACTCAACAAAGAAATCCCCCATTGAAATTCATGTAAATGTTAATGTGCAGAAGACTGGATGGTCGCACAGGGAGCAGGCTGTGCAGCACTCTGGAACAGCGACCTGACAATGGAAGGCAGGAGCTAAGGAGCTGACGGTGATGACTGAACGAGCAGCAGGTGGGTCGAAGCCCCCCCAGCTGCAGCATCAGGCAGTAATCAGGGCAAAGCAGAACATAAATACCTGTATATATATATAGATGTGTGTGTATGTGTATGTACTGTATATATATATAATGTAACTTGCACTGCGTGATTATACTAGTTTTACTGCTACTAATACACATCTGTGTATCCACTCCTGATGCTGCTGTAATGTTTTTCTGTACTTGTATGTTTTTTGTAACTTGGTCTATTCTAGGGCGAAGGCTACAGCCTATAGCACTGTAGCTAGCATCTATTATTGTCATTACTGTTACATGTTGCACGACTTCACCGAGGAAAATTCCTAGTCTGTGAAGTGTGAACCCTCATTGACAATAAACTGATTCTGATGTGTATATGTGTGTATATATATATTTGTATATATGTATATATATACATAAACACTATCGATAAAAAGTTTGGGGTCACCCAGACACAGGAAGGTCTATTCTAAACTGTTTTCAGCCGCGCTATCATGCTTGCGGGGTTTTCTAATTATCCATCAGGCTTCTGATGCAATGAGGAAACACCATCAGGACCCTGGAGCAATGGTTGCTGGAGCTGGGCCTCGATACCCCGACGTAGGTGTTGCACCAACAACCAGCTGGAATAGTCATTTACTACGTTAGCAATGAATAGAGTGTATTTCTGATTAGTTTAAAGTTTTCATTAAAAGAAACTGTGGTTTTCTTTCAAAATTTCCCAGACATTTCTAAGTGAACGGTAGTGTATATATTTAGGTGAATTGGTTACACTAAATTATTCATAGGTGTGAGTGTGTTAAAGCGGTTTGAAGATGACTATAGAAACTATGGGATTCTTAATCATGACGTAACACACTTGTGTGTTCTCAGGCGGGCGGAGCCAGAGCCTCAGCCTCTGAGGTGGGGTCACACGGACGCTCACTGAGAGGCGATAATGGAGTTGTCCCCGTCGCCGTCGCCATATTTATAGAGGCTGTTGACAGATCCTGCAGGTCGCGTGTAGTTCAGCCCCCTGGAGGAGAGACGCTTTCTACACCCAGCTATGTTCTCATCAGGATTATCTCACCACGCTTTTGGTTTAAACACCATAAATATCATGTCACTGTTATATTTGATTGGACTTGACGTGCTATTACTTGACTCTGGGGTCTTGTGTGCCACGTTGCTCACGGAGCAGCTAGCAGGGTCGTCCATTCGCTCTGAGCGTCACACGGGTGCAAAGGAGGGCTCATTGTTTGTCCTCCTTTGAGCCAGCAGAGGTAGAAACAATGTAGAGCAATATTACAGGGGGAGTCCGGCAGCAGAGCCACGGGGTGGGGCGGGGGTGTGATATTTGAGCAACACGTGATGTGTGACAGTCACAATCAGCAGATTTCCATATCAGCCAGTAGCAGATAGCATCTCCCTCTAAGAAGCAGTAAATCCAGGTGCAGGAGCATCTTCACCTCTGGGCTGAGGACAAGGTCAGAGTGTTAAATGCCCCCCCCCCCCCCCCCCCCGCCCCCCCTACACCTTTGTTTACATGGAGCTGATCAACTCATATGTAAAACGTCACACTCGATGCAAACACTGTTGTGCTACACATCACACCTTCTGTTATCACTAGTCACACATTATTCTGCTGCCGTTTGCTTAGTGCTAATGAAAAGGGGGCATAAAGGATTCCGGTGATGATCCAGAACAGATCCTGGATTCCGGTGATGATCCAGAACAGATCCTGGATTCCGGTGATGATCCAGAACAGATCCTGGATTCTGGATCCCTTGATGATTGTTAACGTTGCAGTCAACGGAGCTTCAAAATGTGTTCCTCGGTATCTCGGTTGATTATTGATCCATTGGTTTATGGAGTCTGACACCATCGAGGGCGTCGATCTCACCACTGAAGTTCATCTGGATTGTGGATATTTTCAAGAGCTCTCCACTAATGGGGGGTGCACTTGTGTTTCAGCCTACATTTACAATTAGAGATAGACATTTCTGTCTAGCGCCACCTTCACACTCCACACAGTCCACACGGTCCAGACTGCTGCCATGCAAGGTGCTGCCAGACCCACTCGGAGCCATTTGGGATTCAGTTTGTTGCCCAAGGACACTTTGACATGTGAACAGTCAGTCAGGGATTCGAACCGGTGACCTCCTGGTCACTGGACGACCTTCTGAGCCACATAAATGCCCCATTTCAATGTGAAGACTTCAGCATTTATACTAAAAGGCTTTAGCTCACACAAGTGAGAAGCAGGCAGCACCCCCCCCCCCCCCCCCCACATACTGTCATTTGCCCTGCACATGAACCCTGCTCCCCTTCTCACCCCAAAGTGGCAGCGTGCCTGGTAGTGTGTGTGTGTTTGTTTTAGTGTGCGTGTGCTTGTGTGTTTGTGTGAGTGTATGCAAGGACAGGATGTGTGTGTGTGTGTGTGTGTGTGTTTCTTTTCGATTACATACAAACCCATTAGATACGTGTCGGATTACGGATCACAGAGAGGAGAAAAGGAAAAATCAGGCAGACTCGTTTACGTTTGGTTGAAGATGTTTCATCCAAGCGGCTTCTTCAGTTCTTCAGCTTCACCTCGACCTGGACGACTGAGAACCTGCATGTAGGGCAAGACGACTCATTTGAGTCTATTGTTGCATCGAAGCTGAAAGGCTGCCACTGGGGTGGGACGTAGCGGTAAAGCTGGGCCCAGGGGCGCCACGGCACTGGCTGATGATTGGGGGTCCAAAAGGAGAGCGGCAGCTTCGTATTGGTTTGTGTTGTGTTGTGTTTCACATATGGTGGGGCTGCAGCGAGATCTCCAGGGTGGTGCGCGTGACCCTGAGGAACACGCACGGTGCAGTTGAACATCCGCTACAGTAGGTGGCAGCGGCTCGTCTCCCCACCCCTTAAACGCCGTTCCGTTGCTTGGTTCTGCAGCAGATTATGTTTTTGTCTCATTGTTTATGTGTTTGTGTTTTTGTGCTGCTCTTCGTTTTGCTCCATGCTTCCTCCCCGTCCTCGGCCCAGTTTCAGCTTATCTTCGTGTTCTCGAGTTGTGGCTCAGAGCTTTTGTGTCACACCCCATCGCTGAACGTGACAATTTGGTGCGTTTGTTTATGATTGTCTCTATTTTATTTTTTTAATATACAGTGTGAATCTCTTTTCCCCACATATTTTTATGAGTGTGATTTATATGTAAATTTGATTTCTGTAAATAAATGTGCTTTTAATTTTTTTTCTGACTGGTCTTCGGCTGGAACCATCAGCAGCCTTCTCTTACTCCCATCCCTCCGTGCCCGTTCCAGGCAGTGGTCACCTTTAAGCCCTCCAGCTCAGTTTGAACCCCCCCCCCCCCCCACGGAGACGACAGGGTCAACAGCGATTCAGACTCGGAGGTGATTTTACGCCCTTCACACGTGAGGAGCCTTTAAAGAGCTCAGGAAGAGGACAGACGGCTAGATGTGTAGTGATAAACACCGGCGGCCTCAGATCTTCTAATTACCAGCCATTTCACCCTCATCCAGGTCCTCTCCTCTTCTCCATTTCATCCCTCTTTCCCTCCTAATTACACCTACTTTCCCTTGAGTCCTTCTTTATCTCTTTTTTTCCTGCCTCTCCTCCTCTCTGTGAACCGCTAATTCCCACACCGGTTATGTGCGGAGGGGAGGCGGGTAAGTGCGCTCAGTTCCTTTTAACATGGCCCTTGGGGTTCAACCAACCGTTGGACGAGTCTAAGACAGCCTTCATCACAGAACGTGCGGCTTTATGGGCTCTAGCCACCTTTTCTGATAATTATGAGATTACAAGATCTTGTTCCAATTTTGTTGCAGAAATGCGCAAAGATTTTGATCCCTCTGTTCAAAGCCGGGAGAAACGCAGGAAGGTCGAGCATCTACTGCGGGGAACGAGGCCACTTCCTTGTACCCGGCTGGAGCTTCCTGCTCTACGTTGCTCCTCCCTCCTGCTCTGGGCACACTGATTTGCCTGCCACACCCATAATCAGCTCATCCACATCACCTGCTGCTCCTCTCCTCACCAGCCTCACAGCACATATAGCTATAGGTATAATTGTGTGTCATCTGCATAGCAGTGGAAATTCATGCAGTGTTTCTTAATACTGTTGCCTAACGGAACCGTATATAGCGTGAATAAAATAAGTCCACACACTGAACCCTGTGGAACTCCATATTTAACTTCTGTGTACATAGAAGATTTATCATGAACAATTACAAACTGAAATCTATCAGATAAATATGAACTAAACCAGTTCAATGCAGATCCTCTAACAGCTGATTGTTCCAGTCTCTGTAACAGAATCTGATGATCTGTTGCATCAACGGCTGCACTGAGATCTAATAAAATAATCCGTGATCAGATGCTATAAAAAGGTCTGAAACCTGAATGAAAAACCTTAAATAAATGATTGCCTTCTAAAGAATTCACACAGCTGACTGCCGACTGCTTTCTCTAAACATTCATTTTCTTATACATTTGCATTACACACACACAAAAAAACAAACAAAGGGAGTATACATTTAAATGAACTTATAGGAAGTGAAAAGTAAAAGGTATTCGGATTTACAAAACCGACTACGTGTGTGCATGGCCTTAGGTCCTGTTCAAGGTTTCTGCCTGTTAAAGGGAAGTTTTTCCTTGCCTTCTTTCCTCTTCTGGGACAAGTTGGGTTCTGTGTTTCCCTGCTCCGCCTGCAAAGTGCCAAGAGATAACTTCCAGTTATGATCTGGCGCTAGAGAAATAAAAATCCTGCAATCGGCTCCAGGACTCCCGTGACCCGCAAAGCGGAAGAAGATAGATGGACGGAATGGAACTGAACCTTTACGCTCTCTCTCTCTCTCTCTCTCTGTCTCTCTCACACACACACACACACACACACACGTGAAAATGGGGTCAATCGGAGGACAGAAACACATTCTCTCATCTGCCTTCACTTAAACATTGTCACACACACACATGCGTGCACACAAATACACACACACATGCCTCCTCTCCTCGTTTTCCTCCGTCCTCAACTTAAACCTTCACCCCGATCTCACCCCAACCCTCT
Organism: Brachionichthys hirsutus; assembly: GCF_040956055.1. Lineage (NCBI taxonomy): Eukaryota > Metazoa > Chordata > Actinopteri > Lophiiformes > Brachionichthyidae > Brachionichthys > Brachionichthys hirsutus. The sequence continues at coordinate 8,604,535 of NC_090917.1, read as the reverse complement.
CCATGTAGCCTTAACCCCCACTAAACACCCTACCCTACTGCCCCTTTACCCTGTTGCCACTCCTGCTCCTTTCTGAGCCATCCCATCACCCACCCCCACCACACACACACACACACACACACACACACACACACACACACACACACACACACACACACACGTGGTAAAATCATGTACTCTGAGAGGCCGTTTAAGGCTGCAGCACAACCTTCAGCTTCATTGTGGGGATATTTCTCCTGAAGATGCTCGGGCCTGGATCAGACATTCAAAAAGATTATTCCCATGATGCATTGCCAGAGAGGACATAAGATGTGATGTTGATGTAAACTAGTCTCCCAATGCAGGAGAGAGGGAGCCTAGAGTGATATGAGAATACTTTTTTATTTTATTTTTCTATGCAATACTTTTTCACAGTTTGGAGGTTATATTAAATCCTGTAATTCACTACACAAAAATATAGAAAACATAAATGTATTCTATAATGAAATCCCGATTCATCTGAAGAATTGATCAACCTTAACAGATAAAAGTCTTCTTCTTTGATGCTCTTTGATGTTTATGTAGTGAACGGCGTGGCAGACGCCATCGGTGTGTGAACAGACACACCGTTGAGCCCGTGCGTCGCTGCGATGGAGTTCTGGAGGTGAGATGATCCGTTTGTCTGAGATGCTTTAGCAGGAGAAAATAATGTGTCGGCAGATACTGACAATATAATACTAGAAGAGCACTCGGAGCGCAGACCTCCACCAAGCAGCTCGTTCCCCTCCTAACTGGGTCCACACTGGATCAGCACCAGAAGGTTCTAGATTGTTCTTGGTATCTTTACACACCAACCATGAAAAGTCAAAGTGAATCAGAGTTGAGTTTTCAATGTTAGAATTAAATGTTTTTTCCTGACTCCATTCTGGATCAGATCCAGAAGACATTTTTCATGATCGTTCTTATCGGACCTCTTCATGACTGTGATTTCTGGTGACTGAACTGAATGCAGATTTTACAAGATTCTCTCCAAATCTATCGGGATCTAAGTTAGATCAAGATCAATTTGCTTTTTTCTTTTCATCAAGACCCATCCAGCAGTTTTTCCACAATCCTGCTAACAAACAAACAAACAAACAAATAAAAGCTATCAAACACATAACCTCTTTTGCGGAGGTAATAATATTTCCCAATATATAATATATAGTCCCAAAAACACACAATGTGTCTCTGTATTATACATACAGAATGTATACTGTATAATATAATATTATAGAGGGAGGGTCAAGTGTCGTGTTTTCACTTTCTGGATGGGGACTGAACCTCCCCCCCCCCCCCCCCATCCATGACAAGAAGCCTTGGCCTTGTGCCTGCTGTGGTTATGAGTAGCGTATTACGAACCGACACGCGATTCCTTCTGAAGCCGTCTGTGTGGTCCGACCTTCCTCGGGGGGGACACGCGGCGTATTGTCTCTGGTGTCCCCGGTTTGGGACTCTGCTTCTGTCCGACCTTCCTCGGGGGGACACGCGGCGTATTGTCTCTGGTGTCCCCGGTTTGGGACTCTGCTTCTGTCCGACCTTCCTCGGGGGGACACGCGGCGTATTGTCTCTGGTGTCCCCGGTTTGGGACTCTGCTTCTGTCCGACCTTCCTCGGGGGGACACGCGGCGTATTGTCTCTGGTGTCCCCGGTTTGGGACTCTGCTTCTGTCCGACCTTCCTCGGGGGGACACGCGGCGTATTGTCTCTGGTGTCCCCGGTTTGGGACTCTGCTTCTGTCCGACCTTGCTCGGGGGACACGCGGCGTATTGTCTCTGGTGTCCCCGGTTTGGGACTCTGCTTCTGTCCGACCTTGCTCTAGGGACACGCGGCGTATTGTCTCTGGTGTCCCCGGTTTGGGACTCTGCTTCTGTCCGACCTTCCTCGGGGGGACACGCGGCGTATTGTCTCTGGTGTCCCCGGTTTTGGACTCTGCTTCTGTCCGACCTTGCTCTGGGGACACGCGGCGTATTGTCTCTGGTGTCCCCGGTTTGGGACTCTGCTTCTGTCCGACCTTCCTCGGGGGACACGCGGCGTATTGTCTCTGGTGTCCCCGGTTTGGGACTCTGCTTCTGTCCGACCTTCCTCGGGGGACACGGCGTATTGTCTCTGGTGTCCCCGGTTTGGGACTCTGCTTCTGTCCGACCTTGCTCGGGGGGACACGTGGCGTATTGTCTCTGGTGTCCCCGGTTTGGGACTCTGCTTCTGTCCGACCTTGCTCTGGGGACACGCGGCGTATTGTCTCTGGTGTCCCCGGTTTGGGACTCTGCTTCTGTCCGACCTTGCTCGGGGGGACACGTGGCGTATTGTCTCTGGTGTCCCCGGTTTGGGACTCTGCTTCTGTCCGACCTTGCTCGGGGGGACACACGGCGCATTGTCTCCGGTGTCCCCAGTTTGGGACTCTGCTTCTGTACGACCTTGCTCGGGGGGACACACGGCGCATTGTCTCCGGTGTCCCCGGTTTGGGACAGACGGGGAGGAGCAGCAGGAAGCTGCCTGCTGTCCACACACTGGATTTATGAGGCCTCCTCTCCTCCGCTTAGAAGCTTCTGTTTGTACACCAGCCTCTGCAGTAGGACACACACATTTAAAGAGGGGCAGCGTGCGCGCGCACACACACGCACACACACGCACACGCACACGCACACACACAGTATTGTCATAAAAATGCTGCACATCAGTGATGCAAACATCTTTTCCAGCTCCATCACTAAAACTGGAGCTATCCAGATTTGCCTCCAGACAAAGCCACAGCAAGAATGTCTTGTTTACTTGTTTACTTTCACACCGAGGGGGCAGACAGACAGCAGGTGTGGGGCTTGTGTGGATTTGAAATATTCCTAAATTGGAGAAGACATGATTTCGCTACCCTAAAGCAGAGCTCAGGGTAAAAGCTCAGGGAGATGCCACCGTTCTTTTCCATGGCTCTAGGTTCTAGGTCAGAACTCGAACCTTCAAACACTCTGGAAGCCGTTCGGTTTGGAGGCTCTCGATGCTCAAACAGTTTTAACTGCTTAGGATCCGAGTCTTTCCTCGCTGAATCGGAAAAAGCATCTTCAGATCCTGCTGCTCCGGTTCGGTGGCTTCCTCCCTGATCTGCTCTCTCTCTCTCTCTCTCCTTGTATTGTGGAAATAGACAAGTAGCACAAAGTGTTTTAATGATAACCTATAAACAAGCAAAAACAACAACAGATCTTAATGTGAAACAGATAACCATCCATCCATCCATCCATCCATTCATTCATTCATTTATCCATCCATCCATCCATTCATTCATTTATTCATTTATCCATCATCCATTCGTCTTCTTGAAGACGAGATGACTGTATTGTCTCAGCTTCAGCAGTTTATCTAAATCCAGAGAAAGAAAGAAAGAAAGAAAGAAATGAAGGTGAAAGACAAACATTAGAAAACAAGGAAAACAAGAAGGAAAGGAGCCTGACCTTTGTCTGACCTCAATTGGTGAACTTCTGCCTCCAGTGCACTCCGATTAAACTGTCACGCGCGCGTGCACACACGCAGGCCGCCGTGTTTAGTTTTAGTCTGCCATCCAGTGGTTCAATGTGTTGAAGCTGGAGGACAAACCGAAACCAGAATTCATGTCTTTGGTGAATCAGAACACGAACAGAAACTGATCAATAAATACTGTCATTATTGGAAAACGATGGTCAAAACGATTTTACTGCGTTAAGAGCAAAGGCAGCTTTTATCTTTTATGTTTGATGGAGAATACAAAAGTATCAGGAGCTTCGTGGATCGAGACGTGCGTGGATTTCCTACTGAAACTTGGAGTCCGCACAAATCTAGAAAACAGAGCACGCGTGAATCCAAGCACATCTCCTTCATGCGTCCCAATCAACGCGCACATGTCGGAGTCGCTACGCTAACCCCGCCCTGCCCACGCCCATATTTACATACGCAAATCATATGTAAATGACCCTGCATGGCTGCACGACCAGAAAATTAAAACAAAAGGATGAGGGAGCCCGGAAATAAGAGAAACTTCACCGGAAGCGAGTTGGAGACGCGCAGAGATATTCGCTGTCCTCCGGTAAAAGCAGTAAACTTTGCTTTTCTCTCCTCTCCTGTAGCTGCAGAAGGCTGGGTGCGTTCATTGTTCGCGTTTCTCTGATGTGTATTTAACAGTTCCCAGCATCACCTCTAAGTGTCGCCAAAGAGCCAACAGCTGTAGGAACGTGCGTAAACCAGCCATGACGTTGGCGTGAGCCAGCGCACGCCCCCCACGGTCATGAACTTTGACGTGAGAATGTACCGCCAGGCTTTTACGCACGGCTGACGCACGAGGCTCCATATCTAGATTCACATAAAAGTCAAAACCTTCCACAAAGTCTCACAGAAATGCATCCATTTGATTTTTACTGTTGGGAGGAATCCAGAGTATGAAATCTGCAAACTCTCTCAGGGGACAGTCACAGGTCCGGGGTTAGAAACGAGGGCTGCCTTGCTGTGAAGCAAGGCAGCAGCAGAAGCTGCACCGGAGCTCGAGCATCAAAAACACAACACAAATCTGATAAATCCATTTTAATGGAAAATGTAAAACCCTTTTCAACTTCAACGTAGAAAGCATGTTATATGTGCACTTTAAAATCTGAAATTGAAGCAAGCCATGTTTTAAAAAAATACCTTAGTGACTGTATATATGTATATATTTACACATTTAGTAAACCTTTTCATTATTTTATATTTTAACTTCACAATAGTAAATCTTAAAACAAAAAACAAGACAATTCATTCTTAAATAAATTACATATTTTTTTGGTAAACGTCTCAACTTTACAGCAAATACTTTTTTTCTCCAAAAATGCTGAAGTGTATAGTTTTAGTCATTATATAATACAACTTTACAGTCTTTACAATAGTTTGGCAGTAAATCTTAAAAAAATGTATTTATGGCATGAGGATTGTAGAGCATTCAACATTTCCCAAAGTCACAGGCATGAGCTGGTGTGTGTGTGTGTGCGCGCGCCCTCCATCACAGTTGAGCCGTATCACAACAGAAAACACATAAAAGAAAAACACCTGTACAATCTCCTTTACATTAATTATTTCACATCAGAGCAATAAAATACATCTTCAAAGAGGAATCAAAACGTTTGTATGAAAGAGGAAATTAAGAACAAAACTACAACGGACTACAAAAAGGACACAGACACGTGACAAAACAACAACCGAGGCAGCAGCAGTGCTCGCCGTCTTCTGACAGATCCCACATTTCTCTCGTGAGTTTCTCCAGCCAACTCTTTTTATTTTTTTAAACAGCGATGGCAGCTGGATCTTGTTGCTGGTGACGATCAGCAACATCTGTAATCCGAGAAGCTGCTGCGGATTCAATCTCCTGGGTCTGCAAACCATGGCTGCATCGCTATGGAAACGGAGCCTGAACAGAATGGACCTCGAGCCACCCCAGAGAGTTTGGTTGCACCCAGTTTACGGGACTTGCCCCCCCCCCCCCCCCCCCCAGCGCGTCTCCTTGGCGCTGACGGTTCAGGGGAGCTGATGGAGGTGGGTGTGGCTCATGACCCCCCCCCCCCCCAACAAGCTCTGACATCACCACCAGCTACAGCCAAGCGACAGCTGTTTAAGTTGTTGATGGGAGTCGTGTCCGTCTCCTAAAGGTGTGACGACTGAGGGCGTATCATGAGTTCTCATCCTTGTCCTCCACAGGGACGGACGTCTTCAGTGCATTCACCACCTCTTTCACGCAGTGGTACAGGATGTTCTTCACCTGAGGAGAGAGGTTTTATTCCACTAATGCTTTTCAATCGAGTATGTCACACGTTAAGAGGCAGGCTGGAGACTTTGGTGCGAGGACAACCGCAGGTATAACGTGACTGACGACACGCTGCCCCGGAGGAGCAACAGGAAACACCGGATACTGCAGCGCTGGTTTTTAAATCATGCAACACTGTAAAGTTCTGAGTTTTGCATCAGATGCTTGATTTCAAACATTTATCTTCAGACAGGAATCCTCCATTATGGCGCGACGAGCCACCTGGAGCTGCTCGACCCCTTCCCGGAGCTCCACCTCCACGCCGGAACAATCATTTACCCCCCCCCCCCCCCCCTACTAACGAGGATAATGCACTCAAACAACCCCCATTTTCTGCATTAACAGTGTGAATTTGTTCACGGTGGTTCATCACCTGCAGTTTATCCTCGTAGGTGACTTCCTCGCTGCCGGGCCGCAGCTCCTGGGTCAGCTGGAAGGAGTTGGCGATGTGCTCTGGAGACACGAAGTCGTTGATGACCTGCACACAGCTGTGGAGGTTCTGCACCTGAGACACAGGAAGGAAAGGCGATGTGAGCGTACTGGACCGCTCAGAATACAGGAAACCCAGTACAGGAGACCCAGAGCCCGTTTCCCTGTTACAGGAAACACCACTGAGACCCAGAGCCCGTTTCCCTGTTACAGGAAACACCACTGAGACCCAGAGCCCGTTTCCCTGTTTACAGGAAACACCACTGAGACCCAGAGCCCGTTTCCCTGTTTACAGGAAACACCACTGAGACCCAGAGCCCGTTTCCCTGTTTACAGGAAACACCACTGAGACCCAGAGCCCGTTTCCCTGTTTACAGGAAACACCACTGAGACCCAGAGCCCGTTTCCCTGTTTACAGGAAACACCACTGAGACCCAGAGCCCGTTTCCCTGTTTACAGGAAACACCACTGAGACCCAGAGCCCGTTTCCCTGTTTACAGGAAACACCACTGAGACCCAGAGCCCGTTTCCCTGTTTACAGGAAACACCACTGAGACCCAGAGCCCGTTTCCCTGTTTACAGGAAACACCACTGAGACCCAGAGCCCGTTTCCCTGTTTACAGGAAACACCACTGAGACCCAGAGCCCGTTTCCCTGTTTACAGGAAACACCACTGAGACCCAGAGCCCGTTTCCCTGTTACAGGAAACACCACTGAGACCCAGAGCCCGTTTCCCTGTTACAGGAAACACCACTGAGACCCAGAGCCCGTTTCCCTGTTACAGGAAACACCACTGAGACCCAGAGCCCGTTTCCCTGTTTACAGGAAACACCACTGAGACCCAGAGCCCGTTTCCCTGTTTACAGGGAACGCCACTGAGACCCAGAGCCCGTTTCCCTGTTACAGGGAACGCCACTGAGACCCAGAGCCCGTTTCCCTGTTAAAGGAAACACCACTGGCGGTTTCCCTAAAATTAATTGGAAAATTGCAATATATCACTTCCAGTATTGCAGTAGCTAACAATATATTAAATAGTGACTCTGGTATCGTATGAAGTGATTCTCCAGAGGTGCATCCTCGTTGGTGTGTGTGTGTGTGTGTGTGTGTGCCATGTATACCTGGTGCATGGCCCCCGCTGGTACGAGTACAGAGTCCCCCAGGAACTGAACAACAGTCCAGCCCTGAACTCCGTGCTCATCAAGCAGCCGCTGGCGCTGTTTCCTGCTCAGGTACACGCTCTGCTCTTTGACCGGGTCCTGGTCGAGCGACACGTCCAATCGCTGCTCCTGAAGAAGCTGAGGCAGATGGCGGTGAGATTTAGCACACTTCCTGTTTCACCTGCTGCAGCATCTCTATTAGCGTGCTGACCTTCTGCAGGAAATCCTGGATCTCGTCCATGTCTCTGATGTGGTAGATGTGCCACAGCGCCCCGGGGGTCTCGCTGGAATCCTTGAGCCTCCTCCGAACGCCCTCATCCAAATCCTCCTCCTCCAATCGCTTCAGCACTCCTGAACACACACACATAAACACTCACTCATATTCCTCAGGATAATAATAAGCATTCCATTTAGAACGATATGAAATATTTAGGCATCCGGCGGGGAATTAAAGCGTATTCATGTTTCTAATGCGGTTGAAGTTGAACACTGAGATCTATGAGGGCTGCACCCATTTCAAATACTTATTTACTAAAGAAAAGCTGCTTTCTAATGAGCCCCAGTCGTATCGAGGCGCTCCGTACAGAATTCCCTTGAAGCGAGCTGCATGAACTGAGCGGGAAGCCAACCTTCTCCTTGCTCCGACCGTTAACACTTTTCTAAGAGTCTGGATTTGACCATTTAAACTGATTCCAGTTTATTTTATTTGTCTTTTATTCTTATTACACTTTACTTTCATTACTCTAATATATATATATTGTTTTTGCTTATTATTGTAGTTCACTATTTGCTCATACCTACATACTTGTCTCAGGCGACGTTTCGTTCCGGTAAATAAATAAACTGATTCCAGTTAGCCTCACCGGTTTTGGACAGAACTCCGTTGCCTTTGGCAACACCCACGTAGACCAAAACAGAAACCACGTCTGACACTTCAACGTGGAGATTGGCAGTGCCGAAGTCCTGGTCCAGAGATGCAGCTACACCTACGGGGGGGGGGGGGGGCAAACAAGAGATTTAGAAGAACAAGAGCGCTCTGGGCTTCAATCTGCAGCGAACACTGGAAACTGTAGCTGTTTGAGTGTGCCGGCCACTGCTTTGGGCCGTTCAGGACATTCCGCGCACCCTGCATTGACTAATCACGCCTGAAACGTTTCACGTAGCCTTTTATTACTGGCTTGTTTACAATGGAGAAGCTATTTAAAAGCAGATCAACGAAGTAGGCGAGTCGTTTCAAGCCGACTCGCCTACTGGCTTTGCATCAGTCAGGTTTGTGACTGGCGACGGTAACGACTCGCTAGCCACTGATTTAAAATCGGAGGCTGTGAGGTGAGAACTAAAGCATCGCTGTCCGTCGTGTAATTCCTTCCTACCATAGGCGCAGCATAGTCTTGGCCCGAGATCCGGCCTGACAAAGAAAGACGGCAAATGAGAGGCCAGGTTGAGGTTACCCTCTGGATCAGAGTACTCTGGCAGGGGCAGGTTCTTCATCAAGTCGTCATATCTGCAAAAAACATGCATGATCAGGAAAAGAATTTGAATCCTCAAGAGCATTTTTTGCATTTACATATTTTCGGATGTAAATGTTTAGAATCTACAACCTGGAGAAAAGGTGAAAAGGAGACGGTGCGTGTACCTCGAGGGCATGAGGGCCATAAACTCCTCTCCAGACGGCCAGTCTTTCAACCGGTAGACCATGGGCTCCCCATCCTTGGACTTCGGTCGCTCTGAACGGGTAGAGAAGGCTTAGTTCCGTATACGTTTGTCACCGTTTTCTATCAAGGGCAGCTTAACTCACTGGTGATGTCCTCAAATCCGTCCCAGAACTCCTTGATACCAGAGTTGGTCACAACCTGGTCTTTACAGTTGAGCAGATCTCCTTGATGGTCGGCAAATTCTTGGTTGAAGGAATCTGCTTTCCAGAGGCTGGCATTCAGCCGCCTGTGTATTCCTGACACCAAGACAGGCTGAACAAACAGGAAGACATTCATCTAGGGATCCAGTCGTGACACAAATGTTCTGCATTAACAATGATCATGTGACGATGATGAAATCATCAGCACCCCCCCCACCACAGGTACCTTTCCCTGTCTCCAGCACTCTCTGAACGGCTTCCAGTTGTTCTGGTTGCGGTGATCTTTCAGCCACAGTAACTGTTTGTTGTTCAACCAGCAGTGGGAAACGTCCGGATACTGATTAGTTGCCTCTTCGGACACTTTTGCAGCAGCAGCTACCGACTTCCTCCTGTCTGCTTTGACATCCTCAGCCACCGCGGGGGCGGGGCTGTTCTTGCTCGGCGTTAAAGGCTCTTGCTTGATTGCCATCTTGGCGGCGATGTTTTGGCGGCCGGCAGGAATTTTATTCTCAACTACCGAAGCAATGATGTCGTCAAGTATATTGGGCATAGTCCGTCCACCTTTTCCAGCCTTTGGAAACATATGAAGGAAAGGAGGGGGGGGGGGGGACAAGACTTCAATATTTTAAACTTGATTTATTCAACTCTGCATTTCCCAGGGTGGTGACTGTTGTGATTTTCTGTGAGAACCAAAAGTGATTAAAATATGATGACTATCTAGTCGGTACATGTTCCAGTATGTGCGCCTACCTGTGAAGCAGTAGAGTACACTGGTGCAAAGGCGATTCCTGCATCAGTGGAGCCCAGCTTCAGCTTCCCTGCTGTGGTCGTGAGCAGATCCCTGAGTGTGGAGCCTTGCTCTGGATTGTTGCCCCCCAGCAAGGTGGCCTTGCACTGCTGCAGGACCTCCAATCTTTCTCCCTCCTTGTCTTCCTTCAGAGATTTTCCAAGAATCACGGCCTCCTTGTTTTCTGTGGGGAGAAAGAAAAAGGGGGATGAAATATACAAAACGGAATTAAGGAGACAATGTAGAAGCGATAATAGCTGTACATCATACTCAAAATCTCTCATCACCTTTCTTTTCCTCCCTGGATTTCTGGTCTGCCAGGTCAGCCAGGAAGTTTAGAGGCGACTGGGACACTGGCGGGGTGACGGGGGCGCTTCCCGCATCGCTGCCAGGACTGCTTCCTCCGCCCCCCTCGCCATTCGCCTCCGTCTTGCTTCCTGGTTGGTCGGAGCTCTGATGAGAGCCCAGCTCAGCTTTCACCAGAGCCAGCTTGTTACTGTGGTTCAGGACGTTCTGCAGAACCTGCCAGTGAAAGGCATCGGTTTAACGTCGACAATAGTTTACACTTCGCCGTCGCTATCATTTCAACTGCAACTTTATGTAGCCTTATTGTTCGTCTATAGCTCCATAATAACCAACTGTATTCATACCTGAGAGACTCCATTGGTGGCTGGCAGCTTGAGGAGGAGGTTCTGTTTGCTGGTGCAGGGACAGAGGGGCTTGATGTTGTGGTTTTCTCTCAGAGAGTGCATGGAAGACACCAACTCTGTCAGCACTGACACAGCAGGAAGCAGAATCGATCATTTATTAGCACAATAACGGCACAGTAGAGCGCCCTTATTTGTGTAGCACGATTCAAACACTAGGATGTGCTTCACAAGAAACCAGGCCCTGGATAATCGTAAGAAGATGGAAGGATGGATGGATGTACGTGGTGTCAAGAGATAATAGGAAAGCAGGCGGCATACATGGTCCACACTGGGAAAGCTTGCAGTACCTGTGCCAGGTATGATCTGTGTCGGCATCAGGTGCTTGTGATCATGAGGTTGGCCCTTCACACACTTCAGCCATCCATACAGTTCTTTATCTGATCGGGGAAGGACAGACGAGTCATTTAAGTGTGCACACAGGAACACTGTATCATTAATTCATCATTTCATTACAGTTTTTTAAATATAAATAAATCATAGTTGTAGCCACTCTATCAACAAAGTATAAAGATGAAAAAATAATTTAAAAAGTCGCTATCATATTCATTTTCCAGACAGTTTCATGTCAGATCTGCACAGAGCTGTGCTGATTGGAACTTATGTTTATTATAAATGAGTCCCGATCGAATTGTGAAGGAAGAACAATACAGATCAATGTTTCTTTAAGCTAAACTTTCATTGGATGTTGATTAAAAGGCTGACAGAGGACATGAGCATAAACACAAAGCATGTTTAAATGCTCACAATAAAACAGCTAAACCTTCTGCTTTTTGCACGCGTTGTTCTTTTAGCTGGTTTATCCATTACTCATATTACTCATACGTTACTCCTGACATTCTCCACCTGCCTCCAAGTCTTGATTTTATCTCACAATTTAATTTACACTTTATATTAAATGCAATTGAATGTTTTTACTTTCTTTATTCTTTCTTTTAGGGATGCCCGAGTGCGTGTATGCAAGTTGCTGCTGTAACAAAGCAACTTCCTGCAAATCTCATCTTTAGCGATGTTGACATATTAAATGCACTTCAGACGTTTGCTGCCGTCTTAATGTGGGGGCTCCTCCTCGTTCACTCGCTGGGGCGTGAGGCTACGTGGGCGATGCTAGTGCCGGCCCGAGGACACGCACCTTTGGAGCTCCTCCTCTCCTTGGCTCTGTAGCAGTCCAAGCAGACAACAAAGCCACACTTTTGACACACCCAGTGGATGTTGAACAGTGTGGCCTCGCAGGCGTCGCACATCTCCCTGACACCCCTCACGGCTCGCTTCCATGCCAGCTTGGCTGCAACACAAAATTAGGTAAATGTAAAAAACGCGGTACTGTTGAATTTAAATATCAGCACGTTTCAAAGACGTATGTACCATCGTTCTTGACCCAACTGGCTGCAGCATTCTCAGTCACAACCATCTGGCAGAACTTGTCTCCTATGAAGCTGAGGATATACTTGGCTGTTGTTTGGTCAAGGTGGCTCTCCCGCATCACACCGGGGTCCCAAAGGGCCAGCGCTTCGTCATCAAACTGATCCGGAGTGGAGAAGCCATCCATCCGGATGACTCCGTTTTTACTGTAGGAAAGCCTAGACAGGATACAACAGGCTGGTCACCATTCGTCCCGGTGAGGATAAAAGCAGCGCGTAAAGAACAATAAATCCGTTTCATATCTACAGTCACCCAGATGAGAAACACGTTAACGAGGAACACAACTGCAAGTGTCTTCTGCTCACTACACGCCACGTTACATGTTTAAATGACACTTACATCGCAGGAATCCCCTGCAGCGCAGTCAGATTAGATAAAGCAATTGTATTGGACACAATTTAAAACCCAATCCCATTACAATACCCAAGCATACTCAATATTAAAATAGTTTTCTATATTTGCTATCTCTCACTTTATATGAATCACTATTGCCTCCGCTGTCCTTAGAAATGTCCGTCAGCTCAGGTGAACATGAAATCAGTCAACGAGGACAGGGAAATAGGGCGATTTAGAAAGCACGAATTAAAGATGAAAAAAGAAAAAGGGGGGAGGGGGGGGCAGTGTAGGATTGAGAGATTGTAGAGCACAAAATCCTCTTTGGCAGAATCCAGACTCAAATGCGAGTATTAAATGTGCATTTACAGCAAATGTCTGAGAGGAAAACCGACCGAGGCCGAATGGTCTGCACAAACCCGTCATAAATAATCTCCTTCCTTCCTCTCATCTGTCCTCTCTCCGTTTAATTCTGCTGTGACATGCAGTTCACTTTTTAAATTGTACTTAGCCTTTATTTAAGCAGGAAAAATAACTCTCAGAACTCTTTAAAGAGCATTCTGGTTACAACAACTACTATTTAAACAGTAAAACGTAGGATGGACAGAAGGCAGGGCTAGTAATAATAAAAAGTTACAAATGTAAATGTTAAATTTACCGTCTGAAGTAGTAGAAGCGACAGAAGACCGGGGAATGCCCGGGCTCCTCGCCCTTCTTGGTGCGGATCACCCGACACTCCCGACACTTCTGCAGGTTTTGACCTATTTCAGAACACGAGTCATCCTGCAGGAAGGACTCCCCAGTCTGCTTTAGCTTCTTCACCTTCCTCCAGTCCTTCAAAATGGATCGGGGGATACCGTCTGAGGGAAGGGATTACATTACATTACTAGGCCATATTAAATTGACATAGCTCGTAACCAAAATGTTGAAGTTTGCCCGACTAATCCTTTTAGTGTCTGCTACAATAGAGTCTATCTATTGTAGCAGACACTAAAATGATACGATACGATAGACGATACGACTTACTGCTGCTGGTCAGCTTGAGTTTAGTCTTCTCTCTGGCTGATCTGAAGATGCCATTTGGCTTAGCATCGTCTTCCTCCTTGTCGTTGTCTCCTTTCTTCTTGGCCATATCGTTTTGTTTCTTCTTGTAGGTCGGTTTAGGCTGCCGCTTGGCTCTGCCCTCCGTTTTGCTCTCACTGGCGTCAGACTCGTCTCCGCCGCTCTCTGAAGCCGACTCATAAGGCCGTTTGCTCCCTCGCCTCGATGAAGAAGCTGGCTTTCTCTCTTCCACCTCTACTGCTGCTCCTCCCAGCTTCTCCAGCTGTCGCTCTCTCTCAGCTTTGCCCCCATTGTCTTTGTTCAGTTCCACTTCGCTGGAGGTGGAGGCGCTGAGATTGACGGTACAGGGTTTGATCATGTCTGACATGGCTGTGGCATTGTTTGTGCTGGCAGAGGTGCCGGGCGCTTTCTCTGGTTTCGTGCTGGTGGCGCTCTCGGTAGCAGCCGTGTTCCTGTCCTCCTCCGAGTGGCGAGTTAGCCAGGCTTTCTTCAGCTTGTGATAGTTGTTAGGTTGCCTGATGTTTGCTGAGACCAACCCAGAAGTATGGCCGTTGGACAGATGACTGGACTTGTCTGGCGTTGTGCTCCCGTTGGCCAAGCTGCTGCCGCTGCTGTCAACGGAGGAGGATGAGGATTGGCTCGTGGTCGGTGGCGGGGGAGAGTAGTGAGGCATGGTTTTATCAATCGCATCAATAGTTGGAGATGAATTTCTAGCCGTGATGGGCATGGGAACAGAAGAGAAGTTGCTTCTGGACTGGGCTGCAGCTAAGGCGGCTTTGTGCTTCTTCAGATGGACGAAGGAGGAGGAGTAAGGCTGACTGGGGGCGGAGACAGAAGTAAGCGTTGGGGTGAGGCTTGGGCTTGGCTGAGGCATCCCTGCTGGACTGGATGGAGGGCGAGACCTTCCTGGAGATGATGTGGGTGATCCAAGCCCCTCCTGGTGATCTGGTCCTGAGTGGCTGAGCACCCAGCCAGCAGTGCTGCTTCTAAGCACCGAGGTCTCGCCCAGCTCGGGGACGGGTGCACAACTGTCCATCTCTCTGCCAAAGGCTGATGCAGCTGAAACTGCAGTCCTGCACAAAGAGGCGACGGCGCTGCCTCTCGCTGTTGCCTTACTGCCACACACATAATTCGTTTTATACTGAACAGACATTTGATCTAGATTTGAAATGTGTTGAATAATCCTGCCAACTCCAGATTCACTTTCCCCTCGTCGAGGACCTTCACCCTGAAGCTTGGAGGAGTAGAACCTCCCCAGGGGGAACTCCTTATGGATCGCAGCACCGCATTTGTTACCACCAATATCACCGTCGTACTTATTAGACATCACTGGACGCACGATGACTGACGCCATAGCAGCGTGGGGCTTTTCCTTTGACGCTCCATTCTCTCCGGAGAACGAGGCTGCTCTTCCTTTAATCATCTCCCCACCTCTCCACCCGTCTTTAGATGAATTCATGGTGTCCACGCCGACGGCCGAGGCCACAGAGGTGACGACGGCAGCGTTTCCATGACCTTTGATGTCCCTGAGTTCTGGCAGCAGCGTGGGGGGCTTCTGCTGCTCTGCTAATGTTTTGTTTCCAGCTGATACTAAGCTAACTGGCTGGATGGGCGTGAGGGTTGGTGGAGACAGGCGTCCGCCGTAGCTGGCCCTCTCTTTGTCTCGTTCCCGGTCCTCTTTGCGTTCCAGTGCATGCTGAGTGGGTGGGTGGAAGACGGGGGCTCGGTGGAGCGATGGCATTGCCCTGAGATGATTCTGATGATTCTGATGGTGATGGTGAAGGTGGTGGCTCTGGGCGGAGGAGAAAGGTGAAGGTGTAAAGATGGGGGGAGAGTTGGCAGGGCTGCGACACCCTACCCTGTCTATAACCGTGTGGTGCTGATGCTGCTGCTGAATCAGGGTCACCTGCTGGCAGAGCTGCTCTGTGATTTTCCCTGCTAAGCCCTCTCCTCCTTCCGGCTGGTGCTTAATAAGGGGAGGGGGCTTAGAGAGGGAGGCTTTGCAGCTGTAGCTGCCCATGGACAGAGGCCCCTGGTTTGGCACAGTGGCCCCGACACTGGCCACAACCCCTGGAACGCCAGCTGATACTTTCTCATAGTAAGAATTTAGCTCGTTTGAGCGGTACAGTCTTGGCGGCTCATTCACGACGCTGTTAGATAGCGTGGTGAAGTAGTTGCTCTTCTCTGGCTGGATGACATGGAGATGGGCATGGACAGCGTTGGGACTCAGGGAGGCGATATTTGGTATCCGGGCAGGGAAGGCTGAATCTCTACATCTTTCTCTTTCCCGGTCCATCCCGGGGTCGCCGGTGCGCTGGATCTTCGCAGTGAAGGGCGCGACCTCAATGCTCTCTTTCAGGATTTGCCGATTCTCCTCTTTGTATTTACTGGCTCGGCCTGCTGCCTGGATGGCATCCTGGAACAAAAAGTTGTTATACTTAACTTGATTTTTAGTTTTCAGAGAGATTAAGAGCAGAATTCCGAATTATAAATAAATACTTTTTATTTCAACGTAGACCAACATATGTGTCTAATAACGTAATGATGGACATGAGAACGATAGTGGCACCAGTCCTATTATCCAGTTAGAATCACAAATAAACTAAAGCACACATTTGAAGTGATGCTACTACATTTGAATTCATTTACCTGCTGCTTTCATGTTGAGAGAAAGAAAACATCTTTTCACATAGTGGAACACGATAATACTGAATACTGCAACTAGCGAAAACCATAGTCCATCCGTCCCAGACTTAAGATGCTCAGGGCGAATCTCATCCACCCCCGGTGCCCTGCCACCGAGACGCTTGACAACCACCTCAGTGACCTCGGGTGATGGACGAGTCCACCTCTGCTTCCTCCATGGACGACATGGTGACGGGATTGATATCTCCAGGCAGGGACAGCAGCTCGCCGCCTTCACCGTAAACAAGGTTGGCGGCGCACCGCTTTCCCCTCCGGAGGCACCGGACGCTTTGCCAGAATTTCCTCGAGGCCGACCGAGACCCAGACAGAGACACTAACAACAATAGCAATAATGCTAATAGCAATGGTAGCAGTAGAGGGGTGTACCTGTGGACTTGTCAGGCGAGCCTTGCTGTGGGGGTCTACGTAGAGGCGGTGTAGGCTGGCATCTTTCCCTGTGGGTGTTCGACTCCTATCTGCCTGATCCTGCTTCAGCTGAGCCAATGTCAATGTCCTTATTGGCTCCGCAAAGCCTTTCTTATCCAAATCTCTGCACAGAGACAAGTCCGACATTTAGCAAATCAGCTCTCCCACGGTCATCTTCTATTACAACCATCTGACATCGCTGCTAAATCAAGATGTCTTTTTGCTCTTCAAGTGGTTGGCTGACGGTTTTATTGCCTGAAAAGCATTTGGTGCTATAAATGTCAGAAATGACCTCAGGTTTTTGAAACATCCCATAATCATCATATAATTAATTACATAATCAACTGCAATAATCTAAAACTTATGAACTGTCAATAAATGAATCGCTGAAAGAAAGTCGGTTATTAGATTGGATGAAAGTCAGTCAAAATAAGGTCAGATAAAATAAAAAAGTAGGCCATATTATTACTGACTGTGAAGCAGACTCAATAAGCATGACCGATGAGAGGACTCGGAGCTGCTTCCACTGTAATCCTGTGCATTCCGCTAATAGTTAAGACTGCGTAATTAACCAACATTGTGAATCTCTAGTGGACAAAACCATTAAAAAATGTTTTAAAAAGAAAAGTAATCAAAGTTTTAAGTAGTAGATTACTCATTCTTGGTCAGAGTCCATCTGAAGAAGAATGAAATATTTCTGATCTTTATACTCACTCTTTACGAATGTCCATGCTGGCTTTTGAAAGGGAAGAGCTTGCGTGTGCGTTGACCTTAACAGGGGGGCGGTGGGGGTCGGCACTGGCAGGCCGCACAGGATCATGGCTCAGCAAGCCCAGACTGTCACCAGTGCTACCAGCGGTCTGGTGCAGCCACGGACTGGCTGTGTTCTGCAACGTTCAGCATCAATACATATCAAACCACATACGAAATCAATAGACGCATAGAATAGAAAACAAGAGTTGTGCAGCAGGCCTCCAGCGGCATTTACATCCATGCCTTTCCACACTATTATCCTACAGACTCGTAAAATACTGTAAGAAGCAAGTAATAAGATAATAAATGGAGTTCTGAGTAAAATAAAAGTTAACTATATCGACAATTTTCAGCAAACAACATGCCGTATTCGACTAGTCGCTATATTTTTATATCTACCCTCCCTCTCCTTGTTGCCAGAAAACTAAGAGCCTATCAATTCAATCAGGTAACGAATCACCAAACAAATGAATGTGAATACAGAACTGCAGAAATACTGCCCCCCCCCCGTAAAGGCTTACCCTCCTGAGCGAGGGCTCCGAATTCACACTCACAGGACTTTCAGAATGAACCCACTTAGCCGTGGGAGACATGCTGAGCCCTGGGGGGTATGAGGTTGATGTCCCATTTGGGTACTGCCAGAGGATGGGGTAAAGACCAAGACCTGCTGCCCCACCGTGAGTCTGTGCTAGAAGAGGCGGTGGAGGGGGGCCCTGACCCTGAAAGCAAAGCAGCAGATTCAGTCATTTCTATTTCTGGTAGCAATACAAAGGATGTGTAACTTCAAGCTAGCTATAGCATGTAATACATTAAGAATTTAAGATGTCACCCACACACATCGGTTTAAACAGTGTGAATGTAATTTGGAGTCAGACCTGCAGGAACTGCTGCTGATGCGCAGATGCTGGGTGAGGCAGGGCAAGGTGGCCCAAGCCACCAGGAGCGTCGAGCCGAGGGTGGCCCCCGAGAAGAGACGCTGCGGGAGGAGGCATGGATGGGAGCACCCCAGGTAAGAGGTGAGGGTGAGGTAGGGCTGAGCTGTGGGGAGGGGCTAGGAGGTGGGGCGCCGGGTTGAGGCAGGGGGAATGAGGGGAGGGCGAGTGGAGGGTGTGCAGGTGGGGATGGAGATAGGCTGCCACGTGATTTGAGGCGATGGCGGCAGAAGCAGTGTTTTCTGAATCTGAGCGGACCAGCGCCGGGTCTCTGTAAACAGTGAAGGTCTCGTTCTTGTCGATGATCAGCGGGCTCCTGGTGCTGCTGCTGCAGCTCGTACCGACTCCCCCCGTCTCCGCCCGGTCTGGCACCGGCTTGAAACTAGAGCGCGGAGGTTCTGCCACTTCAGCTTTGGCGATCAAGCGCCCTGTCAGAGGAGGGGAGGCGTCAGAGTACCTTGGTATTTTATGTTTAGAGACCTCTGGGGAGGTGTTGGGTTTGGGTTTGTCCAACTGGCCCGTGTGGGGTTTCGTTTTGACGATGTTAGCTGAGTTTGTGATGGGGTACGGCTGGCATTGAGAGTTATTGGGATACTGAAGTTTCTGTTTGAGGCAGTCGAGCCGGAGTGGGCTGGGGTTCATCTTGTGGGGGGGTGGTTGCTGCTGTGGGTATTTTCTCGTCTCCTCAGGCTGAGACGGGCTCTTTATGCAGGGATGGATAGATGTGTAGTGTTGCTGTTGCTGCACAGGATGATGAAATTGATGAGAAAATACAGTCTTCTCCTTCTCCACCAGGACTGTATTGTCAGCCATTGACGTGACAGGCCTGTAAAAAAAATATATAATATATATAAAATACTCATTTAGTGAATTTACAAATTGAAATTGCTCCCGAATGATCTGGTAGTTTCATTCGGTAGGTTTGTTGTTTGCATAGTCAAAGTAGGGCACAATGAGCGAAAACGGCTGGCACTGAATGAGTTTTAAAGAAATACTCTTGAACATATTAGAAGATTCAGTTCTTACCTGATGACCTCAGAGGGAGCAAACTCTATCTTGTTGCTTAAGCTCCTGGTTGCTGCCATACCACCTCCTAACAGTCCCTGTGCCTGCATGGGGGATTCAATTTCAGTTCTGCGTGATCCTTCTGATGGAGAGGGAGATGGAGGCACAGGAGGTGAGGAGACAGGAGAGGGGTTCAGGGGGAGGTAAGGGGACAGGGACGTGGACTCTGCTTTCTGGGAGGCAAGCAACGCCGACACGGCCTCGGAGCTCTCCTGGTGCACTGTTGCCTGGGCATCATCTGTGATGTCAATCACACCCCCGCCATGGAGGTGGGACATCAACGCTGCTTGGGATTGGCATGTCACTGAAAGAAATACGCGACGGGGTTACTAAAATTAACTGGCAATCATCGTGTGTATTCGAGATTCCTTTATTGTCTTTATGCTAACACAATGAAACTCTGTGGAGGCTCGCAGCTTAAGGTGCATGACTATTCCCATGTGCCGTGGACTGTACCTTTAACAGTGTTCTTGCTGCTCTCCATAATGCTGCCCTGGACGCCGTCAGAGCTCAGAAGCATTTGTTGTCGTGGAGATTGGGTGATCTGCGTTACGGCAACCAACTCCTCCTCCTCCTTCGTTATCATTTTCCCAGTTTCCTTAACCACAACACTCTTGCTATCCACAGCTGCTTGAATCTCCACCCATGGGGACAGACGACCAATGAGACACGAGGAATCGTTCGCCTTGTTGCCCTGTATCAGAGCCTTTTCATCTTCTTCCTTTTTGGAGACATTGCTTGGTTTCAGATCACTGCTACGAGTCTTTAGTTCATTCTCAGAACTAGGCTCTGAGGAGGAGGAGGAGGAAGAAGAGGAGGAGGAAGAGGAGGATGAGGATGATGATGAAGATGATGATGAAGAAGAGGAGCATGAAGAGTGGGCAGTTCTCTTGTGTGGGTTTTCTGAGTCACTGCTCTCTGATAGGTCAGAGGTCATGTCAGTCTTCAGCCTCTTTAGACTCACTTTCTTCTCATCCTCCTCGCCCTTCTTGCGTTTGTTCACCACTTGCTTGGCCTTTGACTTGGTATCTGGGAAAATTAGAAAAGAAAGCGTGAATTGAAAAATGCAATCACAGATTTTATTACCCTTACTTTTACGAGAAAAATGAAACAACCCTAATTTTGAGGTAAATGTTAGTTACAAGAACACAATTGTCGTCATTATTCTGCTTGTTGTACTCGCTACAAGTTACTGTCTGTACTCAGCCAAAGCATATCTCTGAAGTCGAAAAGCAAAGCTCTGAAACAGTACGAGTGTGTAGCTGTAATTTAAGCCATGAAAGAAATGAACCACGAACCACAAACCACAGGAGAACCAGAAAGACAAGAGGACCAGCAGATGCAGAAAAAGTGTGGGGAGGGAGGCGGCGGGACAGAAGGGGACGGTTATTCCCTCCATGAAATGACTGGGTGAATGTCCTTCTGTTTTGTTCCTTCTCTCTGTTTAGCTCAGTTTTCCCAAGAAAATTAGTACCGTAAATACCGGTAGTATTACTGCTGCCTTTCTTTGGATCCATGGCGAAGAGCTCAAAAGAATAAATCCCAAAAAACACGCACACGAAGCATAAAGTCTGCACAGTCTCTCCCCTCTGGCAGGTCGACACAAACTGAACCTACTCGGGTAGACTCCGCCTTCGTTCGCGTGAACTCAGAAAATCTGTTCGACTTGAGGCATTTTAAACTCCATTTTGTTGGGTAAAAAACTGAGTTGTTCGACTACAGTCTCCTCCTACCTGTCCTTGTCTGTCATTGTCTCCCTGTCTTTCTACATCTCTCTCTCTCCGATGGCCGCCCACTCTGAGTCTTGGGTTCTGTTCAAGGTTTCTGCCTAATAAAAGGACAATTTTCCTTGCCTTCGTTTCCAAAGTGCTATCTCTTGTGAGACAAGTTGGGTTCTATCTTTCCCTGCAGGTCTTTTGCTGCTACGCCTGTAAATTGTCTTGCGATACCTTTCTGTTATGATCTGGCGCTATAGAAATAAATATTAATTTAATATGTATTATTATTAGAGCAATAGGTTACGCAGAATTTCCTTCAGGATAAAGTAATAAAGTATCTATCTATAAAAAGTATTTTAAAAAAGGAATCCTCTGTGCATCCTCTGTGTAAAACAGTTACAACCCACCCCTGCACCATCATAGAAAGACAAGCTCAAATCACCAAAAATGACAGGGCAAATGGGTTTGGGTGTTGACTGGCCGTCGTGGTCACCTCTTCCTGTCGTCTCCTCCTTCCTGTCTTTTTCTTCTTCTGGAACACTGCTATCAGATCCCTTCCTTTTGGATGAGCGAGCACTGCGTTGTTCCCCCCGTCCGCTGCCGTTTGGAGAGTTGTGAGATTGACTTGCTGGGTGCTGGCTTTGCTGTGAATGGTTCTGCTGCTGGGAGGTCACCGAACCCTGGGAACCTTTTGGGTTGGGACCTGATAAAGTCATAGTGGGGCGGGGGCTGTTAGCTTGGGCTCGTGTGTAATGACTCTGTAAGAATAGATAAAGTCTTTTGTTAGGTCATGCTTAAAAACACTATTAATCTATACATGTAGCTAATTCAATTCACTCGATCAATGTGACAGGCCTACCATAAAATCTCTTTTTAGGAATATTTCATTGATATTGGAGTTTTATTTGACTTAAATTGCACTCAAAATATATAATACATCACCAGATTCAATACACAGCCATAACCACGAAGAGTAACTGGACTTGTTCAGTTCTAAATGACTGGTAGAGAGTCCCGAAACTTGCACTCCCTGTTGGAGCAGAAAACAAACGAAGGACCGAAACCACCAAGAAAATTAGACTTAGTAGGATTCATTAGCTTTTATAAGGTGAAGGGTCGCTGCCCCCCACTCTCATGTGAGCTGTTATGTTGAGCTGCACCCAGGTATGGCAGGTTGATGGGATTATGGGGACAGAGGTCAATACTGTTGACCGTCTGTTCAGAGATTATTTATCAAGTTTGACAAAAAAAAAGCTTCTTTAGCGCCTCTCTCAAACCATCTGTCTTCCCTGGATAAAACCTGGACATTACTGTCCTCAAAGGAGTGTCCTATGTCCTTCAGGTGGACTGCTGAGTCCTGTCCTGAGGAGTTGTCTCTCCTGTGTTGAGCCATACTCTGGAGGAATTTAGTAGTATTTATGGCTATAGAGCAACTCCACACGAAGCTCAAAACATTGCTCTGGGCTGATTCACTTTTGTCTCGTTGGCTGCAGACTGCAGCACAGTGTGTAGCAGTGGCATGAACACTAGATGGCAGTGCAAACAGGATTGATTTTGGGAAGGGCAAAGTTAGTCTAAGCAATAACTTAGTCTTTTCTCTATGCTCTTTATGGTGACTAGTATAATGAAGCTCTATTCTTTCCCCAAAGATGTTGAGAACAATCAAAGTGAAAATATTGTGTACAAGCC
Organism: Brachionichthys hirsutus; assembly: GCF_040956055.1. Taxonomy (NCBI): domain Eukaryota; kingdom Metazoa; phylum Chordata; class Actinopteri; order Lophiiformes; family Brachionichthyidae; genus Brachionichthys; species Brachionichthys hirsutus. The sequence goes on along the minus strand of NC_090917.1, from coordinate 8,581,708 downwards.
AAAGAAAATGTCAATAGTTATGAAAACACTGAAAACATGGCAAGTGCTTGAAATCAAACTGTTGACCTGTTTTGTAATAAAACAGTTTAATAAGTAGATTACAACAGCATCATTTTTCATTATTCCATTCATCTGTTCAATTACTGAAACAACAGAGATGACATGCAGAAAATATAATTGTTAGCTGATGCTTAAAAATGAGTCTTCCTGTGTTTTTAGGACTAAAAGACGCTATAGTTGATAAAAAGATAATATATTTCTGGATCACTAGCGCTCTAAATTTAGGTTTTCCTTCATGACTGCAATATTACTATAACATGAAAACTTCATGTCAATGACCAATGAGACCAACGTCTGCACCTTTATCACGAACGCCTTTTACAAATCCTCTTCACGGGAGAACTGCTGCGTCATCATTCTGCTTAAAGTTATGAAGCTGAACGGTGAAGTACTTTTTTGTTCCACCTCTGAGACAGCGAGACAGTTAGTGACAGCATACTGTCTGATAAAATAAATTATTGCTAAGCCCCAGGACAGGATGAGGGTGCGACGTTTTCAAGAGGACATCTTAGCGTGACTCTCAGCATGGAGATTTAATAGCAGCAGGTAGCGGTAGCCGGCAGCTAACTCAAATAAAGAGCACAACAATGGTATTGCATTATCAATCGTGTAAAAAGGGCTAATCAAGTAGAGCCGAACAGACTCAACAGTTGGAAATGTTCAGATTCCTATTAGTTATGTTTTCGCTCAAGCATCAATCATGACGATGGCGGAGGGGGGGCGGGGGTACCTGATTGATGCCAGTGGTCCCGCTGGATCTCCCTCCTGCCATCTTTAATGTGTCAACAAGAGGAGAGAAAAAGTATCAAGAGAAAAGTAACTAAATGAAATCGCTATCAGGAAAATGTTGCACAAGGAGAGCTTTTGACTGTGGGCCCAGAAAGACCTGATCGGTCAGCAGACTGGTTCCCCAACGTACCGCAAGCATTTTAACAAAACAAAGTGTCTGACATCATTGTCACATGAAACACACGAGTTTTTAAGGTCGAGTTAAAAACAGAAAGACGAGAGAGCAGGCTTGGCTCACTCAGTTGTGAGAAAGGACTCGGGTGATATTTAGTGACCCCACTTAGAAAAACAAAACGTCCAAGGCAGGATGGATTTTGCCATTTTGGAATGTTTGGGTAAACTTAACCAAGACTATGCTGAGGTCAAACAGCGGCCTTCACAGGACAGTAGAACACACCAAACTGATTACGAGGGTAGACGTATTGATTATAATCTGCACCACTGTGCTGCTGTTCTCACATGAGCAGTGTTGTTGTTCTGACTGGATCGCGACCTTCGTCTTGAAGTTATGCCAATGTTCTCTCCTTTCAGCAGGGAGTGGACTACATCATCCAGAAAGGTCATCTGGATCATAGATGGATCCACATTCTGAGGCTCTAGCACCTGAACACAAAACAGATCGACACATCTGGGACAGGTGTGCGAGCTCGGCAACATTAAAACAGCGGCTGGCATCGCTGTTGCTTTAACAGGACAACATGTCTGGGGTGTACCTGGTCATTCATAACGACCATGTTTCGACTGAAGAGGTCGTGATGCGTGATGATACCAGTGAACCACTGGGTAGCGGAGTCCTGTCTGTACACACGCACACGGTAGCCATTCAGGGAATAGGGACCTGGAAGCAAAGGGAAACCTTTCAGAGCATTGCCTGCCTGCGGGGCAGAGAACGTGCCGACAGGTTCGTGGTATTAGAAGGCACAACAGTTACACGTTGAGAAGACCGAGCACACTGCGTATGCACCATGCAGTCACAATAACATGACAACCGTTTATAATGGTCACGCTTCACACATTGAAACAATGATACAAATAAAAACAACCAATAGATTACCTTGCATAAAGATTTCTTGCACCTTCTGGTCTTTGAGCCAGCCCTTCACCTCCTCGTAGAGCTGATGGTTGTCTCTTAACACTGGATTCTGACTGTCCACCTCATCCTGCAGGTGATGCACAAACAGAGAAAGCTGTCCTTATAAAAGGCAGACAGAGAAATGAGGTCTCGACATTCTCGCCTCTCAAGCAGAAACAATAAAAGTGTACACGGTAGAAATGAGGTCAGCAGTGGCCGAGCGTCTCAGCCGGGTCACCTTCGGTTCTGCTCCTCCGCTCGATTCACACACAATCCGCTATACTATGTTTGTTTGTAAGATAGCTGCATGGAAATTTACATTGTGAAATTGGAATTTCTTTGTTTTTGTTCCAACGTATAATTCTGAATTTGTTTTTAGAATTTAGTAAAATTTAAATTGTATGTTTATCATAGGGTTATATAATTTGATATTGACTGTTGGACATTAGAATATCTATTATTTCACATCATGCGCTATTATTTTGTTGTTACTTCAAACTCTTTACAAAGGTTGGGCCACCAGTTCAGAATCAGAACAGCTTCTAAACATACGATTCCGTCGGGATCATTACGACGTTTTTATTTCAGTTGTCCGGTTTCTGGATACATTTCACTCGCGTTAAGTTTCAGTTCCTGTGGTGGCGGCATCTGAAGTTTGTGCCTTACAGGTCAGAAACGTTTTTCAAACTGGACTCTGCCGTAGAGCACAGCTAACAGCGCTAAAGTGTGGCTTTATTTAGGCCCGAATAATGAGTCAGCTGGGCAAAACATATATTTTACAAGGAAGGATGCACTAAACATGACAAAACACTCATCCACATGTTCAAATCGGTGAGTGTACCGAGGCGTTGAGCCACAGCGCCGGTCTCCTCACCTGTCCCACCCCCCCTCACCTGTCCCACCCCCTCTCAGCAGCAGCATCTGGACGCAATCAGTCAAGTAAATATGAAATAACATTTGTCTTATTCTTTCTTAAAAGCAAGGCAGCAAACAAGTTATACTTTACCAAACTGCTATAAACTGTGTCACACTCGAACACTGACATGTGGCTCAGTTGGTAGAGCGGGTGACCGATAGGTCAGCGGTTTGAATCCCGGCTCTGACTGTCCGCATGTCGAAGTGTCTGTCCTTGGGGAAGACACTGAACCGCAGATTGCTCCCACTGGGCCACTGCAGTATGAATGTGTGGGTGAATGGGTGAATGTTAGGCTTTGTAAAGCGCTTTAGGCACGGCGAAGGTGTAGAAAACGCTTTATAAGTGCAGTCCATTTACCATTTATCACGCTCCTGATTGCCCTCAAGTGTGTGTGTGTGGTTATCTGTCTGTGATGCGCTGGTGACAAGTCCGAGGTGTACCCCGCTTCGACCCGCAAAGCTTATAAAGCGGCTATAGACGAGATAAAACGCACACATCTGTCAACATCTTGTTAAGACTGCTTCAGCTCCAAGTGTGTGAGTGTGCACAGTTCAACTGAGGTTACAATGAGGAGTCTTTAAGGTGAAGCGTCCCGTCTGAAGCAAAACAATGCAGCAAACAATGCTTCTAATCAGAAGGAAACTAAACAGCACACTGCCTGGGCTGAAATTATTCACAGACCATCAAAATTGATGCACAAATGATCATAGCGGGAGGTTTTACCCTCAAGTCAGCCTGTAGTCTAAAACAAAGTAGGGGCTGTTCCAGAATACAACATAAAGGAACCTGTGCTTAATAGAAATCTTTAAAAATCTCAGTGTAATGAAGCCAAAAATCCAAATCTAATATCTGCCTTCAAAGACACCGGGCAGACATGAAACATATCAACTCAGGTGTGGAAGCAGCTGAACGTCTGCAGAAGTCTAACAAAGCGATGAGGTCACCTTCCCCCTCTCCTCCTGCTGCAGCAGTGCTCTACTTCCAGAGCCTTGTTCCACTCTAAATTAAGCCAACACTAAAAATAGCACGGAATGGCATCCGACGGAGGTCAGCAGAAACTTTAGATTCTCACATGTTGTTCTTATACTAGAATAAAACCAAAGCATGCAGTTCATCCAATGATAACTTAATAAAACATTCATTAGTCATCAGTTGAGGAGAATTACTCTGCAACCTTTGGAAAGGGAAGAAAACTGGTGGAAACAGGATAACTATTGTGAAATGCCAAACACAATGACAAGCAGAAAACAAGTCACAACACATCAAACACGAAATGGAAACCACAACCATGAAGGAGAAAGCACAAGTTTAACTTCTCGGTTGATTAACTCCAATAAAAGGTCGGCCCCTCCCATCGACAGAAGCCCTTTTGATGCTGCACAGCAGCCCCATGATGAAGTCCCGGGACATTCATTGTTCGGAACGCTGCGTGTTTGGTTCTCAACAGCATGCTGGGATTCCACAAGCGAGAGCGGCATGACATGCTGATGTGTAACGGCTGTTTTGTGTAAAGAGCGATGTCCAACATAAAAGTGAAGCAGATCTTTGGGAAGAATTATCAACATGACAGAAACACTTATCAGCTGATCTCGCCCGCTAGTTCCCCAATGTTAAGCAGTCCCTGCAGATGTCCTTTGCATTAGCTAACTGCTACTAGCTGCTTTCTGAGGTTTTATACACGCCGCATGGTCCAGTCAGTCAGTTCCTCCAGTGCAGTCACAGAGGTGGAACCAAACGGACTGTATTTACACAGAACATCAGGCCTGAATAAATGCAGGCCTTGTTGTGGAAAGAATGTCATTGAAGCTTCCTGAATTCATTCATCTTCTGAACCGCTTTGTCCGTTCCCGGGCTGCGCCGGAGCCGATCCCAGCAGTCGCGAGAGGCGGGGTACACCCTGGACAAGCCGCCAGTTCATCGCAGGGCCATACATAGACAATCATTCACACACACTCAGACCTACGGACAGTCAATGTCACTAATTTGCATGGTTTGGATGGTGGGAGGAAGCCAGACAACCTGGAGAGAACCCACGCAGACACAGGGGGGGGGGGGGGGGGTGTACCAGGTGTAGCACTAACTCCAGGTGATGATAGAGCAGATAGTCCTGTTGAAATGGGCTCTTCTCCACTGCAGGGCTCCTCCTACTGCACCTGGTGATGGGCTTCACGTCATTCCAGACCTCCCACACCTGGTTCTGTCCATGCTGGTTCTCCAGCTTCCTGCCATAGGCCTCCTTTAGGCAGATTCCCAAGTCCCCATTGTGCCTCTCTCATCTCCTCCAGGTTCCTGCTCAGGACAGCCTTGACCTGCTTGGTCACCCAGGGTTTATTGTTAGAGTTAACACCTGACTGTCCTGACAAGGACCACCGTGTCCACACGGAAGTTCACATAGTGTGTTAAACACTGTTCTGCCCCCCCCTCATGCGAGCCCACTATCACATCCCAATCCGTAGTCTGGAAACAGTCCCTGAGCGATTCCTCTGCTTCCGGGAAACATCAGCCATTTGGGATGCATGTGGGCGACAACACGAACAGATTTCAGTGTTTGTGTTTTCTGCTCTCTGCTTGTTGTTTTTGTTTTGTTGTCATGGTTTTTAGTTGCGTGCCTCTGTAGTTTATGGAGCGAATCAGTGATGATGCCATCATCACGTCACAGAGGAGCTGCTTCAACAGCAGGCTGCTGTCTGCAGAGAGCAGAGCAGAGAGTCTCCCTTCGTACCCAGACATCAGACTCTACACCAGCACAGTGGGGGCTCAAAGAGCAACAGAGATAGAGCTAAGATAGAGATAAGTACACGATGCGAGACTGCAACCTATGTTTGAGTCACCGTGTTTAACGTTCACTTTTTTGTCCTCCACAGGTTTCTGTTTCTTTACTTTTTAATAACTCTTTGCTCTTTTTAACCTGCTCATATTGTGCTATTTCTGTCACCGTCTTCCAACCTAATGTGCCTGCCAGAGTGACTGACTCTCCACATTTCAGTCTCCCTCTAGTATTTCTTGCATACGCTACACACAAAGACTGAGTTACCAAGGCAACACAGTTACCATGACCACCCATTGCCTTATTTTAATTAGCCGAGAGAAGACATAGTGTATGAGGAATCATGTGACCAGTGGCAACAGGTAAGCAAAAGGATGTGCAAAGCTGCCACTGATTACTAAACCCTTTATATTTATCACATTATTCTAAATGTAAGTGTGACGGCACATTCCTGCGATACTGATTCCATTGCAAAAATATATGTAATGATGATGTGTTTGAATGTCAGGGTCATCCAGGACATCGAAAGTAAAAAAAAAAAACATTCTCTTTTCAAAAGCTGAGCATAAAGGCAGAGCCTTTTAGGTAGTAAACAAGATTTATTCTGTGCTTTACAAAGTAAATAAAAACACTCTATATCTCCTAATTAAAATATATAATGTGAATCAGATTTGTGATTGTCTTCACGCTTTTCCTCTGACTATACAATGCATGGCTAGTTGTTCAAAGCCAACTGCAAAAACAACAGAAGGGGTGCGGCGGACAAGCCAAAGTGTTTCACAAGAACATCTTGTGTAACAGTTAATCAGAAGCAAAACAATTATTACACACGTTTGTCTTTATGTGGGAACGTAGACTGGTTAGATAAAGAAACAAATAGCCTGCCTTCCAGGTATGCATGCTGATCCCTGGAGATGTTAATGATGAACACACACACACACACACAGATCTCCGTCTCTCTATGGTATCTGTGGATTCCATTTTCCATTTTCAGCCACATGTCACCCCCTTCATCACAAGATTTGGGTATCCCATCTCAGAAAGTAAAAATTTCAAGAGCGAGAGGGTAAGAGTGAGTGGAAAAAGCAGAATGTTTGGGGGGGGGGGGGGGCTATACCCATGAAATAGTGCTATTATCCTCAATGTATTACAGACAGTGGAGTCAAATCCACTCTTGATGGGTGAGCATTATCCTGTGGATCAAACTGTTTTACAATTGTGTTGTGTGAATTTTTCCATTATTGAGCTGGATCAACATCAATATCAATATTTAAACTCGTACTGTCACAACCTTTCTGGTCAACTGTAGACGAGTGACTGCGTTCCATTTGTGTTGCTACAGTGTGAATGATCTCCGTTCAATGAATTACGTTCTTGAATTAATAGAACAGCCACAGACCTTTGCGTGCGAGTTGTAGATAGCAAAGGGCCACACCTAAAATCAAACCACAGGCCCCCCCATGCACGGGCTGCCGTCTCCATGAATGGGGCGCACTTACACCACGACTAACAAACAAAACACTGTTCTGTTACTGAGCTCTGTGTGGAGTTTGACCAAGTTCTCAGTCAGCACCAACCTTCAGTCTCTCAGCCTCAACACACTGCGACTGTCTCGGCTCACACACACACACACACACACACACACACACACACACGCACACACACACACACACACGCACACCCCTTCTTAAATCACCCAGGACTGCACAGAGCAGCTCATTCTTTTGCAGACCTTTGAATCCCACAGAAGGGTAAAAACAGCACAACTTTCACTCTCACACATTCAGCGCATTGACGCTGGGGCCACGCCCCTCTCTGTTTTTCCAGTTGGACAGGAAGACCGCGGGAAGGAAGAGGAGGGAGGGAGAGAGCTACAATCTGTTTGGCATCAAATGTACAAACGTACAATGAAGTCCCTGTTTAGTGGGCCAGCCTCCTTCTCCCTCTTTCTCCGTCTCTCAGTAATATTAGTAATATTATGTTCACCAGGACAGTAGGAATACAACAAAAACAGGATTTTGGGGTCAGCGATTAAGGGTTGAAGCTCCACACCATTAATGTAAGTGTGTGTGTGCGTATTCTTTGCTTCAAATGCTAGCGGTCACTGCTGACGTGGGGGAGTGTGTGTAACGTGGGCGAGCAGTGTCCCAACACAGTAAATGGTTAGTGCGTTACTTATTTTGAAACGTTTGCCAACTATAAATCACTTGCTTATAATTGAATAAAAAACACTGCAGGCTTATACATCAAAATGTGTCTTATCTTTATATCGGGTGTTTCAAACATTTTCTATGCAACCCTAGAAAACCTTAAATATGTTCTCGCACCCCCGGCTAAAGTAATATCTCACGTGAACATCAAGAATGAAATTCACACTAGACTAGCAACAAATTTACTTTAGCTAGTTTTTTTTTTTTTTTTTAAAGGTGTCACTTAATTCTGTCTCGGACTCATGAACATTTTACAACAAGTAACTGCATGACTATATTCGATTGACTGCTGCTAATACACATCTGTGTATCCACCCCTGATGCTGCTGTTTTTGTGATGTGTCTGTACTTATGTTTTTATAACTTAGTCTCTACTGTTACATGTAGCACGACTGATTCTGATTCTGATCATCAAAAACATATACATTTATCTATTATTTTTCTCTAAATCAAATCCAGCTGACCTGTATTTTTCTGTGCGGAGTTATGCTGGGTTCCCTCTGGCATCCCAGCCATCCCTCCACAGCCCCAAAACATGCAATAAAAGTTACCAGTTGACTAACTTGGCTGTAAGTGTAAATTTGAGTGTTGAAGAAATCTATCGTCAGCCTAACAGCATAATTGCCAAAGTATTGGGCAATGCCTATTGATGATGGGCAATTATGCTATGAGCCTACGATTATGCAATTTATTGAATACATGTTTCAATAAATCACAGCTGTAGAGAAGTCCTGCATGGAAAAGTGGGTCAGAACATCAGCTGGAGTCCAAACCGAGTCAAGAACTACAGGAAATGTTTGACCTCTGTCGAACTTTTGCTGTTGACCAAATATTTATTTTCGGCACCATTAATACAAATAAATAGTTTAAAAAAAATCATACATTGTGAATTCCTGGATTCTTTTTTTCACATTCCATCTCTCATTGTTGAAGTGCAACAATGATTAAAATTGCATATGTCCTCTTTTTAAGTGGGATAACTTGCTCGATCTTTGGCTGCCAGATACCTTTTTGCCCCACAATTAGGAACCTGTACAAATGCACACATGCACGCACACACACTTACATTTTCAGGAGCAGAGTATCCCTGTATTTCCTTACTGCTGAAGTGTGTTAGTATTACCTGATATGGTTGGTAGGCTGAATGGTCAGACAGGAAGTCCAGCTGTCGGTCCAACAAGAATTCCACTGCTGTGACTGGAGATAGCAGGCTTTTCCCTACCACTGCTTTAAATGCCTGCACACACAAAACACACAATGTTAAAAGTCAGTAACATTAGTAAGACAGCTCATTTCTACAGGGAACCTGATCCATACTGGAAATCAGATTCAATCTCCCTCTCCAGTATACATGTGCTAAATAACATGCATGTATTGTAGACCTATGACAAAAGATTGTGAATCAAATATCAAACTTCAACACAGAGGAATGATAAATGGTTAACAGTATAAATAAAATGATGATGCAGAAAGAAAGGCGTAAACAGACGGAGCAGTAGAAGTAAAGAAACCTCAAGAGTGATGAATAAATTGATGAGTGGAGGAACTCTGAGGGATCAAAGGAAGAGCGCTTCACTTTGAGGGTTGGGACACACACACACACACACACACACACACACGCACACACACGCACACGCACACACCTATAATAGAACGAGTTCAAAAGACCTCTCGGGAAAGCATCCATAGTCACAGTCATTTGGTTACTCTGCTCAAATCCACTTTATCTCGTAAAACAAAACTCGGGCTTCAGGTGACAAACCGAAGCATTTCGAGCAACAGCAGAGAGTATAAAACTGTAACATTACCGCTCTCCATCTCCAAGCAACGAGCAGTGGCGCTGGCGAAAAATTATTTACATCTGATTCAGGGAGTATGAAAGAGGCAGGAAGCGAGAAAAGAAAAGTTGAGAAGGTGGGCGGGGGGGAAAGAAAAAAGAAAAAGCGCAGAGCAAGAATGTGGTTTCTCCTTGTGGGAAGAAACAGACAAATAGCCAAGAGGGAGAAAAAGCAGAGCGAAGGAC